>NW_022991244.1:97907-242907 GCF_902827175.1 Gymnodraco acuticeps
AACAGCAAATGTGTTGTCTCTATGTCCACCTAACATCAATTCAAACACCATGACACAATTCCATCAGATTAATGATAAAAACCTAGAGGACATTATTCAACTTCTGAAATCCTCGTCCTGCTGCCTTGATATTATTCCAACAGGATTTTTCAAAGATGTTTTGCCTTGCATGGCCTCAGATCTACTTCATATAGTAAACAAATCTCTTCACTCAGGTATTTTTCCACAGGCCCTGAAAACTGCAGTCATTAAACCGCTCTTAAAAAAGAATAATCTAGATGCTTTAGTAAATGAACAACTACAGGCCCATATCAAACCTCCCATTTCTAGGTAAAATAATTGAAAAAGTTGTTTTTCAACAGTTGAGTAATTTCTTGCATTTAAATAACTGTTTCGATGTGTTCCAGTCAGGCTTTCGTCCAAACCACAGCACTGAGACTGCTCTTGTAAAGGTCTTTAATGACATCCACTTAAACACAGACAGTGGCAGAACTTCAGTGTTAGTATTATTAAATCTCAGTGCTGCGTTTGACCACTGTTGACCACAGCATATTACTAGACCGACTGGAAAAGTGGGTGGGACTTTCGTAAACAGTTCTAAATTGGTTTGAATCCTACTTTAAAGGACAGAAACAACTTTGTTTCTATAGGTAAATACACATCTGAGTTGACAAATATGACATGTGGGGTTCCTCAAGGCTCCATCTTGGGGCCTCTTCTCTTTAACATGCTACCACTGGCTCAGATAATGAAAAACAACAAAATAAGTTACCATAGCTATGCAGATGACACACAAATTTACGTAACAATTTCACCAGGAGACTATGCTCCAATTCAAACACTGAGTAAGTGCATTGAACAAATCAATGACTGGATGTATCAGAACTTTCTCCAATTAAACAAAGATAAAACTGAGGTAATGGTTTTTGGAGCCAAGTCAGAACGTATAAAAGTTAGCGCTGCGCTTCAGTGTGCAATGTTCAAAACAACAGATAAAGCCAGAAATCTAGGTGTAGTAATGGACTCTGACCTGAGTTTCAACAGTCACATTAAAACAGTTACTAAATCAGCCTACTATCACCTAAAGAATATATCTAGGATTAAAAGACTAATGTCACAGCAGGATTTGGAAAAACTTGTCCATGCCTTTATCTTCAGTAGACTTGACTACTGTAATGGTGTCTTCACAGGTCTCACTAAAAAATCTATTAGAAAGCTGCAGCTGATTCAGAACGCCGCTGCTCGAGTCCTCACTAACACTAAGAAAGTGGATCACATCACTCCTGTTCTGAAGTCTTTACACTGGCTTCCTGTGTGTCAAAGAATAGATTTTAAAAATATTGATACTGGTTTATAAAGCACTGAATGGTTTAGGCCCAAAATACATTTCTGACCTCCTGCTAAATTATGAACCATCCAGATCTCTCAGGTCTTCAGGGACTGGTCAGCTTTCTGTCCCCAGAGTCAGCACTAAACACGGTAAAGCAGCGTTCAGTTATTATGCTCCAAATATCTGGAACAAACTCCCAGAAACCTGCAGGTCCGCTGCAACTCTTACTACTTTTAAATCCAGGCTGAAGACTTTTCTTTTTGTCACTGCTTTTAATTGAACTATTCATATCTTAACTGTAACTTTTATCCATGTATTTTTTCTTTTAATGTTTATTTTATTAGCTTTTCTTTTTAATGACTGATTTTAAATGCCCTTTTCTTAATGTCTTTCATTTTTTGTAAGCACTTGAATTGCCTTGTGTTGAAAAGTGCTATATAAATAAACTTGCCTTGCCTTCAGGGATTTGTTATCCCGGGGGACTCCCGAGGCAGTAGGAAGGTACCGACAGGCCCGAAGGGCAGCAGCCTCATCCGTGGCGAGGCAAAGCAGCGGGTGTGGGAGAAGTTCGGAGAAGACATGGAGAAGGACCTTCGGGCGGCACCAAAGTTGTTCTGGAAAACCTGTCCGACACCTCAGGAGGGGGAAGCAGGTGAACCATCCCAGCTGTGTACAGTAAGGATGGGACGTTGTTGACCTCAACTGATGGAGTGTTAGGGCGTTGGAAGGAACACTTTGAGGAACTCCTGAAACCCGACAACTCCGCCCCTCTATGTTAGAGGCAGAGCTGGAGTATGACGGGGGATCAAACACCAATCTCCCGGGGGGAGGTCACTGAGGTCGTCAAACAACTCCACAGTGGCAAAGCCCCGGGGGTGGATGAGATCCGCCCAGAAATGCTGAAGGCTCTGGGTGTTGAGGGACTGTCACTGGTTGACACATCTCATCAACATTGCGTGGAAGTCGGAAACAGTACCGAAGGAGTGGCAGACGGGGTGGTGGTTCCCCTTTTTAAAAAGGGGGATCAGAGGGTGTGTGCCAATTACAGAGGCATCACACTACTCAGCCTCCCCGGGAAAGTTTACTCTAAGGTACTCGAAAGGAGGGTCAGGCCGATTGTCGAACCTCAGATTGAGGAGGAACAATGCGGATTCCGTCCTGGTCGTGGAACGACGGATCAGCTTTTTACTCTCGCAAGGATCCGGAGGGGGCCTGGGAGTACGCTTATCCGGTCTACATGTGTTTTGTAGACTTGGAGAAGGCGTATGACCGAGTTCCCAGGGAGTTACTGTGGAAGGTGCTGTGGGAGTATGGGGTGAGGGGGTCTCTACTCAGGGCCATCCAATCTCTGTACTCCCAAAGCGAGAGCTGTGTCCGGGTCCTCGGCAGTAAGTCGGACCCATTTCCGGTGAGGGTTGGCCTCCGCCAGGGCTGCGCTTTGTCACCAATCCTGTTTGTAATATACCTGGATCGGATTTTGAGGCGTAGTCATGGGGGAGGGGGTCTGCAGTTCGGTGGACTAAGGATTGCACCACTGCTTTTTGCAGATGATGTGGTTCTGATGGCTTTATCGGTCTGCGACCTTCAGCACTCACTGGATCGGTTCGCAACCGAGTGTGAAGCGGCTGGGATGAGGATCAGCACCTCCAAATCTGAGGCCATGGTTCTCAGCAGGGAAAACCGATGGTCTGTCCACTCCAAGTAGGGAATGAGTCCTTACCCCAAGTGAAGGAGTTCAAGTATCTCGGGGTCTTGTTCTCGAGTGAGGGAACAATGGAGCGTGAGATGGGCCGGAGCGGTACTTGCAGTCGCTTTACCGCACCGTTTGTGACAAAAAGGGAGCTGAGCCAGAAGGCAAAGCTCTCTGTCTACCGGGCCATTTTCGTTCCTACCCTCACCTATGGTCATGAAGGATGGGTCATGACCGAAAGAACGAGATCGCGGATACAAGCGGCCGAGATGGGTTTTCTCCGCAGGGTGGCTGGTGTCTCCCTTAGGGATGAGGGTGAGAAGTTCGGTCATCCGGGAGGCACTCGGAAGTTGAGCCGCTCCTCCTTCGCGTCGAAAGGAGCCAGTTGAGGTGGTTCGGGCACCTAGTTAGGATGCCACCTGGGCGCCTCCCTAGGGAGGTGTTCCAGGCACGTCCAGCTGGGAAGAGACCAAGGGGTAGACCTAGGACCAGGTGGAGGGATTATATCTCTTCGCTGGCCTGGGAGCGCCTTGGGATCCCCCAGTCAGAGCTGGTTGATGTCGCCAGGGAAAAGAAAGTTTGGGGCTCTCTGCTGGAACTGCTACCCCCGCTGCGCACCCGACACGGATAAGCAGGAGAAGATGGATGGATGGCTGGATGGATGGATAGATCTGAGATATCATGTAGTAATAATGAGAGGGAATGATTTAGAGGTTGTGAGAGGAGAGTGAGGATGGTAGTTGTTTATTTGTTATACTCTTTGTGTTTATTTAATTGTGTCATTTTTTATTTGGTGGATAGTTAGGCCTCATCAATCGGTAATAGTTAAAGGTCACTTATTATGCAAAATCCACTTTTTCATGTCTTTCATAAGTTCTTTTTTTACCAAATATCTCTCAGAGGGGCTTGGGGAGTGGCTCCTTATTTTCATCTAAAGTAACAGACAGAGAATCAGCACTTTGTTGAAAACAGGGCTGAAAACAGAGGGGATTATGGGATGCTGCAATCCATGATCTGTTATGGTACTTTGAGCCAAACACTTCAGACACATGTTTTGTATATATCTGAGACCTATAATATATTGATGAAAAACAGTATAATAGGTTACATTTATGTCTAATAATTTCTTATTGTAAGGGAAACTTCTGTGTAGCAATGCAGTGGGAGTCACCGACTCAGAAAAGAGACACGGGAAGAGCAGGAGCTTTGATGTCAAACACTGATGGTTTATTTGGAGCTTCGGCCGGAGAATCACATCACAAGTCCCAAGAGCCACGGTCTGACTGCACGGGAGAAAATGCCACGTCAATTCTGAAGAACTCTACCCCCAGACCCATGTATTTAGCTAGTTCAGAGAGAATCATCAACATGCTGCATAACAAGATAGAACCATAACACCTCTATCAGCTGACGCCAACAGGCAGGAACAGGGAGACAGAACACTGCGAGCACAGCAGCCAAGGTTGCAGGTGCGTGTGCTCAGTCAGGACAGTTTGAAGAACTGATAAACTGGGTCAAAGTTATGGACCTTGGAAAATATTTCCCCAACAGTTATCACAATGCTTTTTGTTTTCAATGAATCATTTAATTGACCCACCGCTAATGAGACAACCCAGGTGAATAGGGTAATATTTTTAACTTAAAGGTATCAGCTAGAAATTTCTCCAGTTAATTACTTACAATAAGGCAATTGTTTTTTGTATTACAAGTTCTCTGAAATAGCATGTTTAAATAAGCAAATGATCCATTATCTCATTAAATATGCACATATTTTAACACATTTCAGGAATCGAAATCTGAACTTTGGATAAAGCCAAGTTCAAAATTCTTGTTTCATTTTGTAGTCATATTAGTATCTAAGGCTTTTACAGAAGGGATATTGGATATCTCTTTTTATCACTCCATAAATTGGAAAATACTGTCAACAGCCCTAAAATATCAATTTTTGCCATGTTTTTAGGTATACAATGTTGTATAATTCAGGCTATGAATGATATATGAAACAAACCCTTCTGTAAAAGCTTTCATAATATTGATAGGAATATAACTGGAAGGTTTGGTGAATGTACGTGCTACTGAAGTTGAAATTTTCGAACTCAGAGTAGGAGAAAAAAACTCATTTTGAGAAAACGACCTTTAAAGATTGCAGTGAGGCGCTAGCTAAACCCTCCTGTTCTTTGGATGATAGCTATCATCCAGAGAACAGGAGGGTTTAGCTAGCGCCGTGAAGGTATTTCATGGTATTCATGTTCGGGGTCATTTGTTTTTTTGTATAACCTTGCTTCGTGCAAGTGACAATTGTTGTCGTCTTCTCTGTGAACGTTTTTTTCCGCCGTTCTTTTACCATTTTGAGATGTCAATTTCTAGCGGGAAAGCTAACTAGGAAGTGTTTTAGGACACCACGTGACGCATCTGAACGAATCACGTTATCAGAAATTGACACCAGCCAATGAGGATTTCGTTTCTTGGTTGAAGACCCCTTTGTGCTTTCACGATTGGTTGCTGATACGAAGGAAATGACCATATTTGGATCCGATGAGATTGTGCAGGAGAGACACAGCTTTCCAACGATATCTCTGTTGACATGGTGCACACGCGGTCGCGGTACTTTCTGATACGTTAGAATGATAACTTTTGGTTGAATTTAGGAGAAATCTACAGACGCAAATAGACAAACTATAGTAAAATAAACACTTAAATGTGTATTTTGTACGGTTTCCTTCCAAAAGCCTGAAGAAAACATGTTATAGAATCAAAATAGCACAAATCTCAAAATTGACCAGTAGGATACTTGAAAAACGATGTTTTTGCCTGCCGTGTCTCGCCTTAAGTTAGGTGTTGTGGATTAGTTATTTCTAGCTATTAAGTGAGAAGCAAAGTGTTTTAATTTATTTAACCTACCACTTCCTCTTGGTAGAGCCACCCCTGACAGCGCCTCCAGCACGGAGCTCTTCCCCGAGCTTTGGTCTCCAATGACGGCGATAGCAGGCAGAGCCAAGTCCTTCTCTACACCCAGAGAGCGAAGAGAGTCGATGAGGTCGATGCAGGGACGCACCTTCTCCCTCATACTGTTGGTTCAGAGTGTTCATAATGATGACTTATTCTATCCTGTCAATAAAGTGCTTTTTGTTGTATTTATTTGAAGATGTGTTCTTGGTTGAATCTGCAGTAGCAGCCGGTCGGATGCTGAGATTGAGTGTGTCGGATGCGAGCTGCCAGTAGCCTGTGCAATGAAAGGATAGGTTTCGTTTCTTTACCCGAGTTTCATTTTCTTCGCAAAGTCTTTTCCAGTCTTGTACCAGCAGCATGGGTGGACCGGCTCGGTTCGCTGCCTGCACCGCCCTTTATTTTTTATTTTTTTAAACGTTATCATTTAAGTTGGGCTGATAAGCGACTGAGGTCCACAGTTTCCCCGCAGCGAGGCTCCCCCGCCCTCCTGTTGACAGTTCACGAGCCTCTAGAAATCCCCCCCACCCCCTTTGTTGTTTAAATTGGAGTTTATTGGTAGAATTCCGTACTTATAGCCAACTGTTATTGCCATTCAGTTTCCTGAAGTATATTATGTTTGTGACCGGAAGAACCTAAATACGATTCTCAGTAACTTGATTAAGCCAACATTAACCTTTTAAAATGATCTAACATGCCAGTTATTTTCATATTTTTGGACCTTATGTAGACTATCTGTGGCATGACATTCAGGCAATAAGAAAGTTGAATGAAAATAAGACAATATAAAATAGACCTTTATTGGTGCCCGTAGGGAAATTAAGGTGTTACAGCTGCCGCAGATTAAGAGAGAAACAAAGGACAGCAGATAAGAGTTCACACAAGTTCAATAAGAACATAAGAGTAAACATGTAAGTATCAATATGAAGAAGAATAACAAGTCATATGTATGAACAAAATTAATTAAAAGGCAAATAATGAATACGAATATTACACTGGATCACTTATCAATAGCCACTCTTTATTTTATTTGCTTTTCTAGCTTAAGTGACTAATAATATCACAAATCTGCAAAAGAAATGAAATGTGATGAATGTGAAAGCCCAACAAACTTCTTCCATCAGGAATCTGATTTTAAGGTTTGCGCTTTACTTGGGCTGTGTTGAAGTTGAATATGTTCATGCTGAAGTCATTCAACAGAACACGGGCTCCTGACATGCGCTTGAGGCTTTTCTGAAGTTGTCTTCTCTTTGTTTCCATTGAAAAGTCCTCTTGAAGCAAGCACTCAGTTTTCTCCTTGTCCTGAAGCATCTGCAGCATCTCCCTGTGCAGCTGGAGGGCAGACTCCTGCATCACATGGTAGCGGATCACCAGCGGGATCTGGTCAGCCAAACGCATGGATCCGATGAGATTGTGCAGGAGAGACACAGCTTTCCAACGATATCTCTGTTGACATGGTGCACACAGCGGTCGCGGTGCTTTATGTTACGTTAGAATGATAACTTTTGGTGAATTTAGGAGAAATCTACAGACGCAAATAGACAAACTATAGTAAAATAAACACTTAAATGTGTATTTTGTACGTTTTCCTTCCAAAAGCCTGAAAGAAAACATGTTATAGAATCGAAATAGCACAAAATCTCAAAA
Organism: Gymnodraco acuticeps; assembly: GCF_902827175.1. Lineage (NCBI taxonomy): Eukaryota > Metazoa > Chordata > Actinopteri > Perciformes > Bathydraconidae > Gymnodraco > Gymnodraco acuticeps. The sequence goes on from NW_022991244.1 coordinate 105,521, forward strand.
TTGACCAGTAGGCTACTTGAAAAACGATGTTTTTGCCTGCCGTGTCTCGCCTTAAGTTAGGTGTTGTGGAATTAGTTATGTCTAGCTATTAAGTGAGAAGCAAAGTGTTTTTAATTTATTTAACCTACCACTTCCTCTTGGTAGAGCCACCCCTGACAGCGCCTCCAGCACGGAGCTCTTCCCCGAGCTTTGGTCTCCAATGACGGCGATAGCAGGCAGAGCCAAGTCCTTCTCTACACCCAGAGAGCGAAGAGAGTCGATGAGGTCGATGCAGGGACGCACCTTCTCCTCATACTGTTGGTTAAGAGAGTTCATGATGGTGACTTCTTGTAGCCTAAGGTAATAGAAAAAAGGAAACGGAATGATAAGTCCTAAGTCTGTCGCAGATAAGTGTAGTAGCCTACAAAGTACACAGGCTGTTTCTACGAGCTTTGTGTGCCGGACTCAACTAACACTGCAGGTGCAACCAGAAAATCAAGTTGGGTTTATGGGAAATCAAGACTACACTTTTTCCTGTCTGCCCCTTTCCTTGCAATGTTTACTTGTAATTTCAATTACAAACCGGTTCTTCATGTGACATGCTTTGGTTATGATGCTGTAAGCCTACGCCCAAGGTCACTACTTTTGTGTTAAATTACATTTACAAATGTGTTTTTATTTAAAAAATAACCACATTTTTAAAAAAAACGTTTTAAATATATATACTCTCAATTAATCAAGTAAAAAGCCCATTACAACTTCCATGTTAAAAAGGTGACTACTAGAAAATGTTATATTCAATTCACTTTTACCTGTGCTGGTATTGTCCATGCAATGTTCAACACTAGCTCAGTTGTGCCTGGTATGTATAAATCACAATTTGGGGTAACAATAAGGAGGTGGGAAATGTAAGACAATATTTAGTTTATTTGTTTTTTGTTTTATTGTTTTCAGGATGTGCTGTTTGTCTCCCAGTCACAAATATAAGAGTTCATAAAATAGTAGTAGATATACAATGTTGACAGTTTCCATTTCACAGCAAGTAGAGTAAAATGGGCTAGAAAGGTTAAGAAAACGAAACTGCATTTTGAGATGATTTCCTGACGTTTCGCTGCCAAAAAAAAAGAGAAATACAGAACGTGCAAATGTATTGTAAAAGAGTCGAGGTCAGGTTATTTCAGTGGGACATGTACATTAAACACATAAAAGGTCCTTTGCTGTTTTGAAAGAAGTATCAAGATCCTTTACTTAAGAAAAAGTACAAATACTATGGTCTTAAATAATCCACTACAAGTAAAAGTCGTGATTTCAACATTCTTCTTATGTAAAAGTACAAAAGGATTAGCATCAGAATGTAGCCTACTAAGTATAAAAAGTGCTCATTCTGCACAATGTCCCATTACAGAATAATATAGTACATAAGTATTATCATCTAAATGTACTTCAAGTATCAAAAGGGAAAGTACTCATTATGCACATTGGATCTTTTCACATTATTTTATTATTATGGTTTATATTATTATCCTGTTTTTATACATGTAAGAGCATTTAAAGTATTGTAGTTGGTCAATATGGACTACATTTGGATAGTTTAAATACTTTGTAGATTAGAAGTACAGTACTGTATTATACCATGTTAGCATATAATACGTTTGATATGCGCGCCACTAAAAAAAAAACTAAAATATTGGAAATGTTCAACATTGTCTACTGGCAATAAAGTGAGAGGTACAAGGTGACCAGAGCAGTATGGGAGCTGGCTTTTTGCGTGAGACTGATATCGGGGTTGCCTTCCGATAATCCAAAAATCAGCTCCTAAATTCTAACCCTATCTCCTATTCCTTGACCTCTGAGTGAAACGTCACAGGGTTAAGGGATAGTGGATAGGAGAATTCAAAAGGACTTAGGAGAAGAGACTGCGGTACTTTAGGTTGCGTTCGGATAGTTTACAAATCAGCTCCTAAGTTCTAACCCTATCTCCTATTCCTTGACCTCTGAGTGAAACGTCACGGGGTTAATGGATAGGAGAATTCAAAAGGATTTATAGGAGAAGAGACTGCGGTGCTTTAGCGAATCCGAGGCTGCAGTCGAATAGTCCATTTAGCTTAGGAACCTTCCTAACGGAGTGAAATGACCCGGAAGTCCCTCAGTGGCAGCCATGATAAGTGCCGTTCGAATTCTCTAGAATGATATGAAAGGAGGTTTCAAACTTCCTTTATAACCTCCTTTAGCTTAGGAACCACTGGACCTCCCTAACCGAAAGGAGAGGAGAAAATGCTGCCCCACAATGCCTTGCAGCCGCAGCATTTGACGTCACTCAACAGTCGGCCGTTCACGGAAACAATCGATTATGACGGAGAAATTATATCATGAAAGTTACGGTGCTTATTAAGCTTTTTAAAACGTAGGCCTATGTGGTAAGTTGCCAAAGTGATTTGTTTTGAACGTTCATCAGTATTATAATCAAAAAGAGAAATATGAACGTTAGTTTTTACTGAAATGATCAAATAAAGTCAACATTTCACTGAGCTGTGTGGGGTCTGTTCAACTTTTAAAAGATGTTTGAATGGTGATGTAGGCTACACAGTGATAGGTGTTAAGGACTAACGTTTATAATAAATACATTTGTATTGATTTTAAGATATTTTCATAGTTCATACAATCATACTGGGATAATTTTTTGTATTAATGTGGACCGGAGGGAGAGGGTGACGAGCATAAGTTTCACTTTCCTTTTTTATTTCAATTCCAACTTTGGTCATGAAGAATATGTTTCTCTGTTGTCCACGTTCATAAAGCATAACACAACAGCATCAGAGCACGGTGCAGAGTCTCTAGATGACTTTACAGTACCTCGTTCTTATTAAACATCCATGTTGTAGTCCGCTGTATAGAAAACTGTAGTTTCCATAGTTTCCCCACAGCAGCAGACGCACATTCATGACGTCCGCTGGTGCATCATAAACACGTCGGATAGTGAAAGTGCAGTCGGATTCTCTAAAGTACCACAGTCTCTTCTCCTAAATCCTTTTGAATTCTCATATCCACTATCCCTTAACCCCGTGACGTTTCACTCAGAGGTCAAGGAATAGGAGATAGGGTTAGAACTTAGGAGCTGATTTGTAAACTATCCGAACGCAACCCGACTGCACTTTCACTATCCGACGTGTTTATGATGCGCCAGCGGACGTCATTTTGTGCGTCTACTGCTGTGGGGAAACTACAGTTTTCTACAGCGGACTACAACATGGATGTTTAATAAGAACGAGGGACTCATCTAGAGACTCTGCACCTGCTCTGATGCTGTTGCTTTATGCTTTATGAACGGGGACAACAGAGAAACATATTCTTCATGACCAAAGTTGGAATTGAAATAAAAAAGGAAAGTGAAATGTATGCTCATCACCCTCTCCCTCCGGTCCACATTAATATAAATGATCCCAATACGTATGATTGTATGAACTATGAAAATATCTTAAAATCAATACAAATGTATTTATTATAAACGTTAGTCCTTAACATCTATCACTGTGTATATCACCATTCAAACATATTTTAAAAGTTGAACAAACCCTACACAGCTCAGTAAAGACTGTGAAATGTTGACTTTATTTGATCATTTCAGTAAAAACTAACGTTCATATTTCTCTTTTTGATTATAATACTGATGAATGTTCAGAAAAAAGCACTTTGGCAACTTACCACATACGTTTTAAAATGCTTAATAAGCACCGTAACTTTCATGATATAATTTCTCGGTCATAATCGGTTGTTTCCGTGAACGGCCGACTGTTGAGTGACGGCAAATGCTGCGGCTGCAATGCATTGTGGGGCAGCATTTTCTCCTCTCCTTTCGGTTAGGGAGGTCCAGTGGTTCCTAAGCTAAAGGAGGTTATAAAGGAAGTTTGAAACCTCCTTTCCTTTCATTTGGAGAATTGGAACAGCACTTATCATGGCTGCCAGTGACGTACTTCCGGGTCATTTCATTCCGTTAGGAAGGTTCCTAAGCTAAATGGACTATTGGAATGCAACCCTAGTGTTTATATATATATATCACAGGGCTGCCAAGTTTCAGTAAAAAGTAGGAGTGAGACTTTCGGGGGAAGATGCGTTTTGATTTTTTTTGTTGCCTTTTTTAACGTCGATTTAGAGGAATATCTCAATTTAAATGAACATTAAGACTGTTGTGATGTCTTCACCCCCATGCCAGCTGCTCTCCCTGCACTGTCTGCCTCCTCATGCTTATATAGTGTTAATAATTGACCAGCACAAGTAGAAATGAAAACAATTGTAACAAATAAAAGTTTGACAAATAAAATACATTTATTTATAAAATGTCAATATAAAGAAAACATAGCAGCCTTTTAAGAAACAATAGCAGCCTTTTAAGAACCAATAGCAGCCTCTTTTTTTTTAAGAGTAACAAAATTAGAACCAGAATAATATATATATATATATATATATATATAATATATATATTATAAATAAATAAAGTGCATGTCTTTGTTTGTGTGTTTTGGTTTACATGACATGTCTCATGTTGTAGGTGTTTGTGGCAGATGTTGATGCCTTGATGACAGAGGGAGGGGGCTCCCATTTGAAACACTGTGGCTCAAGGTTTGCCATCTTCACAGTCATGATGGATGATAGAGTTCCATCAAGAGCCAAACAGTTTTTCGGGTTTTGTTCAGTCCCACCACAGAGAACACTCGTTCAGCATCAGCATTTGAATGTGGAAGTACCAACACCAACTTGGCAATACGGGAGAGCCTCCCAAATCTGCTCATACCGGTCACCTTTGAAAAATGTAGGAAGCCTAATTACTTTCAAGTATTTTTGTATAGAATTAAGTTGATTACGTCAATGGGTATTTCAAAGGGTGCAGAATAATTCTTACCTTATTCTTCATTGATGCCAAGTTCCCCCAAAAGCTCTCAATGTCGAACGTGGCTGGGTCTTCGGGCATGGCAATGTCCATGGACTGGTAGTCCAGAAACTCCTCACTCAGTTTGTCACGCTCGTCAGGTCCGTTGTATGGGAGAAGTTCAGGAAACCTAAAAAGAACACAATGTGCACTGATCTGGTCAAGTAATGTAGCTGAAACGGGTTGTTTTTCAGATGTGGTCATTAAACTTTACAATCTATTAAGAAAATGTTAAGAAAATGTGACAAGAGCCAAGAGTCTTTAACCTGCTCTACTTATTAAGTATATTGAGATAACTTGTGTTGTGATTTGGCACTATAGATAAATGTACTTGACTTGATACCCCAACTAACCTGTCGACAAAGTACAAGGCGTCTTCCACTCCACACTCTACCCTCTACCCTCTGCTGGACATCCAGAAACATGGCATGTTTTATCAGGGGCTCTCTCATGTGGAGTTTCTTCATGGCATACTCCACAGCCCTCACCAGAAACGCCACTGCTGCCTGCTGGAACCTCTGCACTTGCTGCGGTGTAATGTCTCCTGCATCAAGGAGCCTGTTGAGTGTAGCTCGAGTAGTGAAGCCGATCACCAGCTTTTCTCCTACGAGAGACACAATAAATCAACAACGTCACAGAGGTCATTAAGGTGCTGTATGCGATTCTGGAGAAAGATTGATGCAATATGTTCTCATTCCCAACACCAACATGTCAGTATGAGACTGGGAATAAGACCGGTGTTGAGTCCCTTTAGTAATCATCAACACCCACAATAGCTAACTTGAAAGCACCCCTTTAAGTATCTTCATCACATCAGTGATTGATTGATTGAATACTTTATTAGACAGAAATGCAAACAGCACAAGGTACAGTCACACATTTGGGCTAAAAGGATAACATAAAAAAGTCCTGTGGACTTGTTTCCATTGTGGTCCTATGTGTGTGATGAGATGAGATTATCAAACTCATAACTTGTCTGCACAAGCAGCCCTCTAACAAACACAAACAGTATGATGTGAGTGAGATCAGTGAGTGGATAGTGTATGTGCATCTGCTGATGTGAAACTTGGAGGATTACCTATGGCAGTTGGTTTGACGGGTCCTTATAGAGGATTTCATGCAATTCCCGGTGCTGCAGTGCTGCTGGCTTCAGAAACTTTGAGAGCAACTTGCGGATGAAACTCCGTATCTACAAATTTGTATTTCAGAAAATATTTTCAAAATTACATTTAACCTAGAAGTAGAGTGCTAATGAAAAAGGGAACAAACATCGTACATTATTACTAGCATACTGTATTGGTGCTTCCTTTAAACCAGTATCCCACATCCACAGTCAGATCCTCTGGATCAAAATATAGCTACATGTAACTGTTTGATTGATTGAATATTTTATTAGACAGAAATGCAAACAGCACAGGTACAGTACTGTAAATTCTCTTAGCTCATAGTAAGTATCCATTAGCTCACACACGTAAATACGTGATGATTGAACTAACACTGCTATTAGTCACGGTTGTTGTTAAACCCACCGCATCAACTTGCCACACTGCTCACCAGCAGCCTGTGTAACGTTAAGTCTCACGTAGTCAGACCCACCGTTGACTTCATCAAAATAAAAATATTTGTAAAAATAATGTGGTTACCTACCGTTTGACCTCCCGCTTCAGATGAAAATGTCAGTCACGGCATTATTGAGGCGCTGACACAGACGTTTCACGTTTACTTTTCGATTTCTCCGCCATAGAGTTAGGTTGTTCTTCATAGGATAGAGACGCAATGACCCGCCCTAAGCTGCCTCTGATTGGTTTGTATACGTGGTGCCTTTCGTTGGGTTGGTTAGATTTAGCCTCGAGGGCTGATGATTGGTTATCACATATCTCGGTCAGCCAATCGGGGACAGAATAGTGCGGACTCACCCTGTCCCTGATTCGAACCATGCCCGGCGCCGTGGGAGGGCCAGGGAGGGCCAGGCCCTCCCATTTGACATTCCTGCCCTCCCCCAATAAACATTTTTTATTATTTATATTTTTTTTTAAATATATTTAATTTTTTTAATTATAAATAAACTGTGAACTTTTATGCTACGATGTATGTGATGTCAGAACAAAACAAAAAAATCGCAGGCTACGTCAAATAAATGCATGTGTCTGTTGTGATTTGTGATTCGTCCCCATTTAGACCAATCACAGCGTCACACTCTGCCGCCTATTCTGGATTTGTTTATTGTGCATTCTGTAGACTGACATTTCTGTTTGAATTACAAAATGGACATCAAAAATTGGCTTAAAAGGTCTAAGGATTTGTTAAAACGAAATAGCGATGAAAGAACTGCAGCCGATGGTGCTGCTGGCGACCCTGCACCTGCCGTTGCAGCAGCACGCCTTAATGTCACAAGCTTGACCTCGGCAAATCCCGGGGCTTAGTTAGCGATGATCTTGTGGTTAATAAACCCAAGCAGGTGAAGCTGGATCGTTATCCAGGGAGATTATTTTCAGGAAAGAAGCGCACTTTTGCCGCTGCATGGTACACAACAGACCATGGCTTGAAGATTCTTTAAAAGCAGACGCAGCCTTTTGTTTCCCCTGTAGACAGTTTAAAGTCAATACGTGTAGTGGACATTTTTATTATATTCCTTATATGTTCAAATTAACCAAATGCTTCTCATTTGGTTAGATGTGCTGTTTGCCTCTATCTACTCTACTTCAAGGCCACAGCTGCTATTATGAAAGACTCACACATAGTCACAGGAGAACTTTCCTTTCCTGAGATCTACAGCTCAAGGACATGTGTCTAATAACAATGTGACCGTGTGAAGACAGATGTATTACCTTCCCACCCTTTCCTCAATATAAGCTTTGTTACCATATTGAACTGCGCACACTCACGCAGACTATCCTATACTCTGTGAGACCTGTGTACATATTTTTATTGTATATGATGTTTGTTTGAGGCCTCGAATAAACATCACCAGAAAGACAACTCTGTCTGATTCACCATTTATTTGTTTTTAATCACTCTGACTTGTACTCTACAGTATTGGGGTTTTTAGATTTCCATAACAATTGGCGCTGCGAGCAGGGTCTCTGCAAGTTCGATTGGGAACACCTACGAACGCTGGTTGGTAGCTCCAGGATCCTCGGATTCCCTCTACCCCGCGACAAAAACAGTACGGGACGAGAGGACCAGCGGCGGGGGTGGAACTGATTGACTTCACGAGATCAAACGGACTTAAAAAGGCTTTCCAATACTGGGTGAGATGTACAGTGTCTAAATTGTTTAAAGTTAAACGTAATTAAAACTCCATGACATTTATGAGAGGGACTGCTCGAAGATAGGGTTTATCCCGTCGTAGATCGTGGGTTTGCGATTAGTTTTTGCGTGATTTGTACTGAGAAACAAATATCACATAGGGTTTATCCCGTCGTAGATCGTGGGTTTACGATCAGTTTTTGCGTGATTTGTACTGAGAAACAAATGAGGTGATTTTGTCATGGGAGCAAGGCAAAGTAGGGGGCTTGTACACCCTCCTGAGGGCCCGATTGTAGATGTCATGAGAGTAAAATATGGTGAGGACAGTCTGTCTAAATTAAATATATGGACGGAAATGTTCGGATTCCCTAAGGGAGGTTCTTTGAGTAAATTAAAAATCAAAAACCTAAGAGATAAATTACATGAGTTGAAGATGGAATAAAAAAGAAGAGCAGGATTAAAGGGAAAGACTTAGAAAAACTGGACAGTCACAGAAAGTGTTTAAAATACTGGGAAGATGAAGCAGAGTGCCGTGAAAGAAGGCAATTGGCTGCGGCAATAAGAAAAATACAGGTTGACGATAAAGGGGAGAAGAAAGAGAAAAAGAGTTTCATACCACCACCCAAGTATAAACCACACACTTCCCTTTATCCCTCACTTTACACAGGCGTGGAGAATCCTCTCCTCGACTGTGGATTTCCATTCCCCCCTCCCCCACCCCCCGTTCACCTGCCAGCTGAGCAGGTTGAGGAGGCTGCTGGAGGTGTTGCTGGAGGTGATGCTGGACCAGAGGTCACCGCCAAAGAGCAAGGATATGGCGGACATTCTCCTGGTTACCCCACCAAACTGGAAAGGACGATCCAGGAGAAGAAAGAGAGGAGAGAAAGAGAGGAGAAGGAAGCGGAGCTCTACAGAAAAGAACACCTCCGCAGACCGGACCAGGACTTAAAGTACAATCTTCCCATGATCCAGGTGGCTGGACCTGCTGGTCCGTCACTCGTTTACCGCCCATGGACCATATCGGATATGAGGGAAATAGCAAAAGATCATATCCCAGATGTTGAGTTAGGGGGTGCTAAATTTGCTGCAGCACTAAACATGTTCTGTCGACAATTCACACCCACTATGCCGGAGATAAAGACATTGTTGACTCTGAGAATGGGTCCGACACACGTCAGCCATTTCGCCGAAATACTGGGAGGTCAACAGCACGTGATTGCCCCACTCTGGGATGATGACTTGAACAATACCTACCGCACTGCTTTGGCTAACCTAGAGGCCGCAATAACTACAAAGTTCCCCGCCAAAGTCGACATGTCAAGAATCTGGGCATGCAAGCAGACCCCGGAGGAAACAGTAAATGACTATTACCACCGCTTAGAAAAAGTGTTCACGGAGAACAGCGGCATTATCAAACAAGAGGCCGGGGCACTAGGAGTAGCAGAAATAGGAGTCTGGGAGACACACCTCACAAATGCTTTCCTCAACGGCCTATCTCCAGCTATTTCGGCATCGGTGCGAAACTCCTGCATTGGCGTAATGGAAGGTGCCCGGCTGGAAGAAATTCGCCGACATGCCGTGCATGCCGAGAAACGCCTCTTAGAAGAAAAAGCCAGCGAGGAAAAGAAACGCCGCGACCGTAAAGAAAAGTGCCAGCTGACCTTGGTCCAAGCTGTTACAACTGGCTGGACCCAAAGTGATGGCCAGGACAGAGGCAAAGGAAAAGGACAAGGAAAAGTCTGCAATAAAGAACGCTGTTTTAACTGCGGAGAGACGGGTCATCGTATCGCTGACTGCCCACACGAGAAGAAGAAGAAGAAGAAAAAGTACCTTCGATCGGATAAATCGGACCGTAAGAAAGACAATTCTTCAACTCTTCATCTGATGCGGCTTTTACTGTCAAAGGTTTTTGCGACTGGAAACACACATTACAGACTGATAAAGGACTGCTAAGGCATGCCGCATCAAAAGAACACATTTCATGTGAGAGTTTGTGGAGAGAGAGAGAGACACGCGAGGAAACAAATAAGGAAATTATAACTTTGGTGCAGATCAGCTGGCACGGAGCCGTTATTACGTGTCAGCTGTCGTTGATATTATAGCTTTTTTAGCTGTCAACCAACTCCCTCTCAGAGGTGACTCGATTCACTCCACAGCATGTCCGAGTGCAGTGCATCGGCAGTGCTTGAATTGGAATGAAAAAGGTGCCAGTACTCTAAAATCAGCAACTTTTTCAAGTCAATTTTATATATACAGCCCACAAACAAGAATTTGGCTACTATAATGCTGGTGGGTTTGTCTCTTTACTACTGTATATTTTAGAAAGGTTCACTGTACTTAACATTTTTTATGATAGGCAGCGGATATGGCTAAAGCTCAGTAAGGTCAATATTAACTGAAAATATAGCAATCAAAGTCTAGATCTTCTGCTGAAGACACATGAAGCAGAGACCTTTCAGGTGAGAGCCCCTCTGGTGGTGTTCAACATTAATGACAAGGAAACAAAGCTCTGGTCAGAAGCATTTTTTATAAAAAGCTTTAACAAAATTAAGTATTTCTGTACATTTTGAATGCAATCTAACTTTCCAACTCAGAAAACGAAAAACGAAAAAGTGCCAAAAGTCTTCTCACATGGCTGAGCTGCTTTGCAATATACTTCACCACTGAAGAATACAAATATGTATAAAGTAAACTATGATGCAATCTAACTTTCCAACTCAGAAAAATGATAAAGAGCATGAACAAAGAACATGTAAAAACAAATGCAACATTTGCACAATCTAAAATGAGAAACTGTAACTGCAAGTAACAAAGTCTGAGCCATGGTAAAGAGTTACATTGAACACCAAGCTGATCAGATAACTCCCTGGTTGGTCTGAAGTCCTTCTATCTCCAGGATCTGTACAAATCGGCACATTATGCCAAAAGTCTTCTCACTGGGTGAGCTGCTTTGCAATATACTTCACATTGTTAGAAAAGGCTCCAGAAGGCCTTGGGGACATCAGTATCAGGGGCTGGAGCTGGACAGGCTCTTTCATCAGCACTTCTCCTTCCCTTTGCCAGCCAGGACCTCACATACTGTTCCGGATTGAACTGTCCTAGTGATGGTCCATTACATTTAATGAAAACCAGGCTGGACAGTCGGCTGACAGAGAGAGCATTCCTTTTTGCAGTAAGGATATCGTTCATGCAGCTGAATGCCCGCTCACACTCACTAGTGGAGACGGCGATGGTTCGGACTGCTTTCAGTAGAGGCTCCATGGCAGCAGGTGTACGGGATGCCCTGGTTTCCTTGTATTCGCGAAAGCCCTGAACAGTCTCTCTTCTGTCCACTTTCAGCACTTCGCACAAACGTAGCACCTCTATGTCCCCATATTGTACGTCTAACTCCTCTTCAGGACAACTTCCAGGATGGATAACTTTCATGTCCTGGATTAGCTGATTGTCCCGGGCCTCCCGGCCATGTAATGGGATTTTTCTTGTGCTGACATGAGAGGAGGTTGTGGAAGTCATTCTGTGTCTCAGATTCTCTACCATACTGCGGAAAAACTGACCTGCATGAATCTGTACAAGCCTGCCATTCTCACGCAGGGCAACACCCTTGAAGGACTTCTCAGCTAGAGCTGTATGAACTGTAGTCATGTGTGGGCCAGGCATGGTGACCATGGATTCAAAAACTCGTATTTCTCGAGTTAAGAGCCTATCTGCTGTAGGCAGTGTCATCTCTCTTTTTTGGAGTTGCCGAGAGAGGTCGCTGAGCTCTGTGAGCGCATCGTACATCAGTCCCAGATTGCTGACAAACGTTGCAGATGTGAGCACATCATCCAGGCCCTTGTACTTTGCTCTGTCTCTGGAATCCCTGCTCGTGTCGTTTGCAGCATTTGTGAAGTGATCATGAAGCACTCGGTAGTTTTCCCAGACTGCTCTGACGCTCCTTTCACTTGAAACCACCCAGCGGATGGACAAAACACGCCCTATCACCAGGAGACGCTGTCCGACTGCTTGCGCACACTGCGCTAACTGCCTCTGATTTTTGGGGGAGGCATGGAACAAGGAATAGAGTTTGTCAAAAAAGATCTGGAAATGATTGAGCCCTGAGACCTCCTTGACCACATCCCCAACTGCCAGCTCTAGACGATGATTGGAGCAGTGCCACACAAACAGGCTTGGGAATTTACTACACAACTGGGTAGCAACGCCTGTTCTCTTCCCTAGCATGACTGAAGCCCCATCACATGCAAAAGAAACGAAACACTGACCTAAAAAGTCCTCGTTAAAATCTCTTCCAAGACACTCCATTAACACCTTTGTGATGTCATCAGCCGTTGTTCCATCCAACTCGATCAGCTCCCAAAAAAACGTTTCGGGCTCAGCATCAGCTAATGCTGAGCGTAGACACACAACAAGCACCGTTTTACCACTAATAGTGGTAGATTCATCGACCAAAACACAGAGTTTTCTTTGGTTTTCTGTAATGTCTTTTGCCATTTTTTTTCTTCAGCTCATGAGCTATGTGGTCGATGATTTCGCCACAGGTTTTATTGGAGTGCAAAACCCTGCCCACGTTCAGCCCATTCAGTTTCTGTACATTCAAATCAATTGGCATGTCTGTGAATGGCCGGCTATGTTTGCCAATTTTATATGCCGTTCGAAAAACTCTGATAGTGGTGTCTAATTCAGATTTATGCATAGACTGCACTTGATGTTGAATAGTTTCACGTGAAGCAGATGTAAGGATGTCAGCAGCTTTTACATGGGCTTGTGATTCTTTATGTTCTTTGATTTTTTTTCCTCAGGCTAGCTTGTTGTTTGCCCTTGTCAACACCGAAATGAGACACTGCACACTCACCCCATTCAGTTGACAGTTTCAGTCCTTGTCCAGTGTGTATTCCCAAATATTTGACATCTCTGCATATCCGACATCCTAGCTTCTTATCTTTAAGAAGGAGCCATGCATTGGTCTTGCAAAAATATTGCACCTGGTCCGTTGTCCAGCAGTCAGGTGCATCGCTTTGCCCGGTGTTGGTGGTGGCAGTTGCGCCAGCAGCAGCTAACGTTAGAGGCTCTGGAGGAGGCGGCGGAGCTAGTGCTAATGCTAATGCACTAGAACTTGGAGCAGGAGGATCAACCAAAGAAAGCTCCCCATCAGACACAATTTCCAACACAGGCACAGCATTCTCTGTATTTGAAGTTTCTTCCGGCGACAACCGCTGTCTTTTTGCACTTTTATTAATCCACGCTAACATTTTAGAAATGCTAATTTGTGACGTGACTTGCTTTCCTTCTCTCGGGGGCGTGCCTGCTCTGTTCTATCACTCTACATAGCCACCCACTGGGTGGGAGTTGCACTGCATAAACACAACACACGTGCATCTAGGTATGTAAATTGTAAAGCATTAAAACATGGTTTTACTAACAGTTTTCAGTATGTTGTTACTTCGGCATTATTATTATTATTATTATTATTATTTTGAAACGTGTATTACTATTAAATCACGGTCAAATAGGTTAATTTTGACATAGTCGTTTCCACCACAGTATTTACATGGAGAAGATAAGCCCCGCCCCCCTCTCCAGCACGTTCTGTTTGAATGACAGGAGTAAACAGCTGACAGCCGCTGTGAAACTCCAGCGGTTAGAGCGATGAGAATGTCCGTTCGGCACCTCATGACGCATCTACTGAGTACCGGGCGGCTGTATATATATATATGGATGTATAATAAGAACGGCGGGAGAGTGTTGAGTACTGGCACGGTGCATGAGTACCGGAGTACCGCCAGCATGCCGGTACTGAGCAAGAAGTGCCGGTACTCCATGGGTCAGAACCAGAAGTGCCGGTACTGCGTACCGGTGAGTACCGGCCCAATTCCAGCACTGTGCATCGGAACATAAACCATGCCCAAGGCGGGCTAAGCAGTTCATCGTCTCCGTCTCTACTATTTCTCTCCGAGTGCAGCGATGAGGAAGCTGCCATCCGTAACCAGTGTGCCTTGCTCGTGATTTACCAGTGTCTGTGCTGCCACTTACGCCCACAATGTTTCAAAGTGGTTGCTATGTTGCCCTTTATTTGTGTATGTTTGCGATAAGTGTGCGTCTTTACGCAATGCTGTTGACCTTGCTGTTTGATATTGTGCCGCAGGCCCGCAGCACGTGACGGTTTTGTGTGCCCTCCCATGAAAATCATATGCCCTCCCTTTAGATTTGTTCTGGCGCCGGGTCTGATTCGAACTACGGCAAGCCTCGAGCAACAAGTTATGGAAATATATCATTAAATACAAAAATAATTATAAAGTAGTGAGAGGGGGAAAAAGCGTGTGAAATGGCAAGTGTGGCGTGAGGCGTGTGAAGAGGTTAAATTGCGTGACTCTCACTCTCAAAGGGTGAGACTTGGCAGCTCTGATATATCTATGATTGGAACGCAACCCTGCTCTAAGCTGATGCTGAGGACTTCCTGTTGTGAATGGTTCAGTTTCTAAATGAGTGTTGTCGCCCCCTGCTGGTCACACAGTAGGCTGCACACGGTCCTGAGTTCATATCAGGTGCTAGATATGACTGCAGGCGGATATGACAGCAGTATGTATCCTTTTAGTGTCAGTTAAAACAACACACAGTACTTAAAAAAAAAAAAAAAGTAATTGTTTGACGTATTACTATTTAGTGGCCTTATGCTTCTGGGTGAGGTTAAAATGTGATTTTCACTCTTTTCCAGTAGTTCAAACAAATATATATTGAATTGTAATATTGTAATTGTACTGACACATGCTGGTATTTATATTGTATTGGTCTGTATCTGATCCGTCTGTATAATTGATAGTGTAATAGAGATGATGTCATATTTTATGTCTGCAAATGGAATTGAGCTAATAGCTCAATCTGGCATAAATAATCTCTTCTCTAATTGAGATGAACATATTTGTATGCATGGTCCTTGTTTGATAAAGATATAAGCAATAATTGACAGTGTATTGTGCTTATCATGTATTAGCTACATGAGAATTAGAGGTGTCTATTTTCTCAAAAAAAATGGTTTATCTGGTAACATAGAAAACATCGGCAAAGTTCAAACTGTACATTTGACAGAAAATCCCTGTTTGTGCGGACACTAAGGTCAAAGGTCAAGTGTTAAATCTACGAGTCCTTGACTAAATCTAATTCTCAGTTAACTGACACTCATGCAACTTCTTAACTAATCAGTTAAGTGCTTTGTTTGGCAGATCCGTAAAACCGAGTTTTTCAACATCTGCAAAAGCACCAGTGTTAGCCAGAGATGTGTTCATGGGTGTCTTGGAGATAAGTCATTCAACATTAAAGAAGCATTCAAAACAATTATAATTGTTCACAGTTCAATGTTAGTTTTCATACATATCAGAGAAAGAAAGAATCGAGGTATGCAAACAGGTTATTTATGCAAATATGTGCATCTTTAATAGCATGAATGCCTGTAAAATACCCACACTCATAAAGTAATTGTGATTGTCAGAATATAGACCCCTAAAATACATATCTATCATGAAAGTCAGACTATTATACATACATGAATATTCAATCTGCTTTATTACACTGATTCAAGCCACATGCTTAGGAGGTCAAGAAACAGGGTTGCACATTTCATATTAATGATAACAAACAGAATTCTCTTGGAATAAAACATATGAATGCACAGGTGTTTTATTTATTTATACAAATCTAGATTGTTATTTAAAGTCAACAAAAGCTCAGTGGTGGTTATGTACAGATGAGCCCACGATTCGCTGTTATTATGGATGTGCTTTTTCGCTGGGCTTAAGCATTTCTCTGGTCATGCTTTAGCGAGGTATAACGTATATGGTTATGAAAGCTTTAGCGCAAGTTCAATAAGGAAGACCTAACACGAGTCACTTACACGTCACTCTATGGCTCCCTTCCCCCCTCATCAAATACGAGGGCGTCACCCCTCAGCAGCCAATCGCTGCACATGCTAAATTCCTTAAATGCCTGCTCTTCCTCCCTGTCAGTTGTCATTGCAGATGATCACACGCAACCCGCCTCCACCCCTCTCGCCTCCTGTCTCCTTCAGGACAAAGCTAAACCTTCCTCCTTCAGACCGGTCTCACCTACTCATCACCACCACCAGTGTCTAGACCCCGGGGATTTCATCGGAGCGGTTCTTTCCCTCCTGAATGATTATCCTGCAAACCAGGGCCTAATCGCCAAACACCATTACATTCTCCTGTTGTATTATCGTGGCAATAATTTCATTCATATGATGTGTAAACAATAAATATGTAATCCTTACATCACGTCTCTCCAGTTTTAAATAGTGTCCCAGTACTCTGAGGATAGCATAGAAAACAGTCACAGTATCGAGCAGAAGAGGACACTTGTAAACATGAAGGGAGGCAATCTCCCTCTTTAGATTGACAAAATGACAGTGTGGCGTAGTTTGTGAGATGCAATGATAAAGAGGAAAACATGGGAATAGAAACAACATGCTGCAATGGTTGCATACTTTTGTTATAGACATCCCTGTATGCACTTTAAAGTCATTGCTGCTACCTGCTGTCTGACAGGATCAATGTCAGATTTGGGTTGGAATGTATTTGTTTCAAGCAAATATAAGACATACACACGTATCACTAAATTACTTTCTGAATCTGAATTAGAAATACCCATGATTAAAACTTAGTTATACTTAGATAAGAAAAAAAGTAATAGCATAGATCTTAAATAAAATGTCAGTAATAAGTCAGGGCAGTGTGATTGTTGTAAACTTTCAGAGATAATGTTTTTTAACTAATTTCACATAGAGCATATAACACAGACATCATGCACTGAGTCAACACTGTTTTGCCAACTTGAAGAATGATACGAACACAGAGCACTTTTCCCTTTCACAACAGGGCAAACCACTTTCAAAAATACATCTCCCAAGCACAAAGACACCTTCACTTTTGAAACAACGACAAATACGACATTTAGTAAACAACACCTCTGACAGATAAAGAGTAAAAGACTCTATCCAATCTTTTTTTTTACAATACCCAACAATACTTATATACACAATAGGTGACACCCTTAATGCCTTTTTTTTCTTATTTTTTTGACAAACCTGCCTCCTCTCTGATCCTCCCGATTGCCCTATTTGAAATGCAGAAGTGCCCGCTATAGGAAAGGCTACATTTGGTTAGAGAAGGAGGTTGGCCCTCCCACCTGGCTGTACTCAGACGGCTGGTCGTAGTTGCCCTGGGTGTTGTAGCTCCCTGATTGGTCAAAGCTTCCCTGGTTGTAGGTCTGCTGCTGGTTAAAGGTGCCCGCCTTTTTCTCTGATGCCCCGTCTGCTAACCTCGAAGCACCCTTGTGCCAACCAGTCTCCTTAAAGACAAACCAGATGTTCCCTGCCCATAGAACGAAGTTGAGGAACCCAAAAACCTGAAGGGGAATAAGACAAAGCAATATTTTTAAAGTTAGAAAATATTACTTAGTTAAAAAGTTCTTATTTCTACTTATTTTCCTACCAATTTCATTAATCAACAACACATCAGCTTCTTTAGTAGTGATTCACTCAAACAAATAATTTTGTTTTGTTTAACATGCAATGACAATAAACTCAATATCTTGGATCTTCTTTTCGAAGGTTCTATTCTCTTTTGTATTGCATTGTATTTGATAAAGCATCTCATCATGTTTGGGAGGAACATTAATATTAATGTAATGTATCTTGTTGAAGCCGAATATCAAATGCAATGCAGATAACAATGAGAAAATTATAATCAAAAATGTTTCCTCTGCTCAGTGTTTTATTTATAGGAAAACCTGCCTGTCATAAAGCATATTCAGGCAGTAGCATATACACCAACAATACAAATAATAACTTTTTGTATCTAAATACATAATCCTGGTACATGTAATCTGTCAATCCCCAAACTCGTGTACATATGTTTAATTGCACACTTTCACCCTATCAGGTGATCATGTTTGAACAACAGAGTTACACCAACTGCCATCAGTTTCAACACTTCAGCCCACTTCTTTATTTTTGTTCCAACACTTTCTTTCAGGATTTCAACATCAACTCAAATCTCCTACTCAATACAAAATGTTTTACTAAAGCGTACATTTCAACTCCTTTCAGTAATTCAACTTCACTCAGGGCGTACACTTAAAAACGTAAGGTTCAGCATTTCAACGTATATGTGTGTAACTGACTTTTCCACTACTTCAATTATTTTCATTGCCTTTTTCTGGTTGATTTATGTATTCATGCGCAGTGTTTGGGTCACACATCCTGCGAACCTACCACTGAGGTGTTGAGACCCGACCAGCGCGGTCCATGCACAGAGCCGCACTTGTTAGACTGGACTTTGCAGGCAGAGATGAGGAACTGCACCTCATCTGGATCAGTGGCTGTTTTCACATCAGACAGAGCTTTGGCCCAGGCGGAGGAACTGACCAGCCACATGAAGGAGAACACCACTGTCACTACAAAGTCCTGATGGCGAGAAAGAGAGATAAGACAGGGTATGGAACAATTAAACTCAAGGGTAAGATTATACAATGTGAGTAACTGTTAGGACAAATATCACTCGTCACCGGCTTGAACTTCAATATCAGGATACATGTATTTATTATCCTTGCAAGAATGGAAGTAGTCATCACATACAGAGCTGCATGGGTCAAATAGTTCCCCGAATAGTGTCCTTCACATGCCTTATATACAAGAGAGGGTGATACAGTCACAAGATGGAGGAATGCCGGTTTAAAGCAGTATACAATGTTTTGTTCAGATTAGCTAAGGCCTGCGTAAACAATAAACAGGACAGTCATATGCCTATCTCCAAAGAGGCTGAATCATCATGTTAATCGTTGTCATATAGCTATCATATGCCTAAAACAGTGTGTCCTGACGCTCTTCTAGGTAATCATACATCCGGTTACGTACGCAGCTACAGTTGGGCCTTTGTTATCATGTGCTACTCTGATATTGGAAGATTACATTCAGTATTTTCCCAACAGTAACTAACACTAAAACCTAAGATTTCCTTGGTCCACTGTACTCACAATGAGAGGTCCTCGGTTGTTTTCATGGTACATGTTCTGAAAGAAGATGTAGACAATGGTGGCCATGAGGGAATAGAGGAAGGCAAAGACCGCAATGGTGACAAAAAACTCTGCAGACGATGAAGAGTCTCCGATGAGGAACACACGCTCGTTTCTAATGCCTTCACACGCGGGAGCTTCAAAGGACACCTGGTGCAACCTGAAACACACAGAGGGAAGTGCAGTGGTCAAATCCTATTCACTTTAGAAATTGGTATCAATAGCACTCTTGTATATGTATATGTTTAACCAGGAGGTCCTAGTAAAAGATGACACAGCAATCTATTCATATCTTCCCTGTCTTTAGCTCTTGCATGACATCTTCTGAAATGTAGTATTTTACCTTAAAGCATTTGATAAAAGTAGTTATTTGCAGATGAGAACAGTAAGTTAATCATTGTATTTGATTTTATACAGAGTGCAGCTGTAAGGAATTATATATCTAGAGATGCAATGATTATTTAACCACCAGTAAAAACATTATTTAAGTAAATAAAGTTCCTTTGGGGGTCACGTTATCATGCACAGGTTCATACTCATGCCGGCAAACTATAAAACAATGAATGAAGACCTCTCACCTGAAAGGATAAGCAAAGTCGATGCCGATGCTGAGGTTGCTTCTGGCCTTCTCCATGCAGTCCACACTGACCCGCAGCTGCCCAGAGTAGCCCCCACATGTTGCAAATGCAAAAATGGCAAAAAGCTGCACAAAGAAAGAACAAAAAAGCAGTTGGCAATGGATGAGCAGATTGGACCAACACACTCCTTGGAAAAAAACATTATTGTTAAATGATCACACAACAGGTGTTTTAGTTACTCCATACCCTCCTTACAAAATGTCCTTACACAATGAGCCACATACAACATGAAACTGTCCTTGAATTAATTCCTAGTAACAGACCCAAGTGTTGAATAGTGAGTGTCAGCAGTCCACCATTTTAAATATTTGGCTCACGGACATCTCAAGCCAATTTAACACCAGCTGATAGCATTTTGGCCACATCAGCACATGGACTATAATAGCTGCAGAGAGTGTGTGGGCTGAGCTGAATCAGGACAGAGTCCGGGGGTCCAGAGGAAGACATCACTGTTTGTCCTCCTCCTCTGGCACCTGATGATGATACCAGCAGGCTTTTAAGGTTAAAATAAAAAATAAAAACATTTGACATTATTCTTATTCTTTATTCGTGGATGTGTGTATGAATTGTAATGACTGATACAATACGCATAAGCAATGTATTAGAGAAGGATGACTGAACTCTCATTATCGGTCCACAGTTTTTTCTTTAGGCAGAACAGATATGAGGGTGCAACACAGAGGCGGATTTTGCGGGGGGGCATTGCCCCCCCTAGTGGCTGAAATATGTTACAGCATTACTACTTCTAAAACTGTTCCAATACAAATATGTCATATATCAATATTTTAATAGATGTAATATAATGATTGTTACAATACAAATCTGAATAATATCATATTTTGTTTGAAATAATTTCATTTTAAGCAGTCACATGTTGTGACGTGTGTGTGTGTGTGTGTGTGTGTGTGTGTGTGTGTGTGTGTGTGTGTGTGTGTGTGTGTGTGTGTGTGTGTGTGTGTGTGTGTGTGTGACGTATGAGGTTAAGGACACAAGTTCCCTCGCTTTTTTTTTTACATACAAGTGATTCAGCTATTGTATTACAATAAGATATGCGGCGATTTTTAAAACGTCCAATTTCTGGGACGTTTAAGGCGTCTACTTCTGCACTAAGTAGGACACTGGTTAATAATATTGTAGCGTGTTCAAGTAACCAAGGGATATAGTAGTTATCATATAAGATGTGCACAGTTATGATAAGTTTTACAGATGTAATGCACTGTTGTTGGGGGGAGAGACCGCCCCTTCCATATGAGTGTGTGTGTACGGCGGGCATAAGGCGGGCATAAGGCGTGCATGACGAGACGAGTTGTGTTCGTATGTGGAAAAGTCATACTCAGTGCGGTGAACGCTGGTTTTATTGCTACTGTATCCGTAGCACCCCACGCAATAGTTGGGACTGTGTACTGACGTCAGTAAAAAAGGTTTGCCCCCCCAAGCGCAAATGTCAAACTCCGCCTATGGTGCAACAAGCTGAATAAACTTGAGCCGAAATGGCCGTGATACCACTTGAACAGCAGGAAACAGCACTGAATGTTAGTAAGTGCAGCGTAAAGTCATATCTAAGGTAAGAGGACGTAAATCAAACGAATGTGAGGAATGTGATGTTTTCACCTCGAAAGTTTGAACTTCAAATGCATTTTCAATAATGACACATTTATTGATGTTCTGCTCTTGTGTGCAATTTCCCATAGCCATCCTTGGTTAGAGCTTGGTCTACTCTTTAGATAAAGTTCAAGGAAACGGGAATTGATTGGAAAACAGAATTTGACACAACTTTATGGATCAGACTTTTTGAAACAATAATTGAGATCCAGCATTGGGCCAATATCTGCCATATCACATTTGAAGGTAAAAACAATGGTGAAGTCAGATCAGATATGAGACGAAACAAAGGGCCAATAAGGAAAATTGAATGGTTTACTGAGTGACTGCCAGTACAGACAGCAGGTTCTCAAAGTCTTTCTGTGTCTCCAGTTAAAAGTGGATGACTTGAACCCAAAGTAAGGATCTTCCATTACTATCATCAAACATGACCGAGCACGCACGTATGATCCCAGGCACACACACATCCCTCTGCCCTTAATATGCTCTCTCAGCTCAGTTTTCTATACAAGGCTCCAATAGCCTGAAGCCTTCTCAAAAGCATGATCACCATAATCAGACCTGATGCCAGGTTAGCTCAAGCCTCCCCTCTCCCATATTACAGGCAGCTGGACTTGAGGCTTGCCAGCAGCTGGAGAAGAGATATCTCTGTAGTTTGAACGCCCTCAGCCTCTGGAGGGCGCCATGTAATAAGCATCAACATTACAAGATCACGCAGCAGCACTGTTTACACTCACTCTGGCAGTAGCTGTGAGCCTGTCATTGAAGAGATGAAGTGTGCATGTTTGTAGCAAGCATGTGTTTGCATTCACAATGTATACATATGTACTTAGTAAAACAAAATTCACTTATTAAATGCCAAAAGTGTGAAGGTTAGGGTTAAGGTACTTCATTGGTGTTACATTCACTTATTATCAGTTATGATGCAAATCCACCACTATGCAGATGACATTGCCAAACTTTAAAATGTGTCTGCTCGTGGCCTGAATCAACTGTTTTTTAACGAACACATGTTCTCTTCAATGAACAAAATCAAATATTGAAAATACAGTCCCTACTGAGCTTTTATGTGACATATATAAGAGTTAGAAGTTAGAAACATGTCAGTCACAAAACTTATAATCAGGTAGTTTATGCCCCCTTGTGGATCAATGCTATCATTTAAGGACAATCTATTCATCAAATCTCCATGCAGAGCAGATTTAAGTGCATCGACTTATTTATTTTAACGATGTCAACCTCAAAGAGGGATTTAAATCAAAGCACAATTCATACAAAATTATCTTAACAAAAGGGATCAGTGGATATTAAAACTTAACCATATTTGTTCTCTTCACAACAGGCAGATAACTTACATCTGAGAACTGCTAACAGCGACAGTAGCAGGTGATGTGAGGGTAATCTGGGTTACTCAGGGCTTTAACTACGTGTGGCTGGGTCAGCCCAGAACAGAGCCAAGTGCTTTATGAAAAACAAATGGACTTGGATGTCCACTTGTTTCCTGCAGCGTCAGGCCTCAGGTGGATGCTGTCACGGTGCACAGCTGGAGCCTCTGCAGGGAATTCCTCTATACTGAAAGGTTTTAAAGTGATTCACTCACTTTACCGTTGGTTGGTTTAGAGGCAAAATGAGGACACAAACAAAAAGCAAAGTGCTTATACGTCTGCAACTAAAAGGATAAATACTGTCAATGCAGAATGTGGCTTATCTGAGCAAACAAATGGTGGAAGAAAAGTGACCGAAGGAGCGAGAGAATAAATACTCCCCCCTAATTATCACAAACACCCCCAGATAAACATCTCTCCCTCTCTGTACGTCTTTATACTCTGTGGCTGTCTGCTGCAGCTGCCTCCTCTCCCTGTGATTTTCGGCTCGGGTTTAGCCCCTCTCATTTCTGGCTGGGGCCTTTGAACAGGAGAGCGTGGCATTGTGAAAGGAGGGTGGGTGCTAAGCCCCGCGCCCCGTGTGTTTATCTGCCTCTCCCAGCTGGGCTCCTCAGGGAACAAGAGATAGACGGAGGGAGAGAGAGAGACAGAGAGAAGCCAGGGTACAGGAATGAAAACTGAATGCAGTGCAAAACACAAGCTCTGAAACATCTCCCTGTTTGCCCCCTTCTCCACTGACCTACATGGCGTTGACGACCACAATGTGTGAATATCAGAATTTGCTTTCAGACCAATGCAAGGTTTAATGAATACACCTTGTGATATTTCAATTCAGTTGGGTGGATAAGGTTGCATGGTTTCTGTCTGAGGAGTCACATGGTCCACCTGCTATATTCAAGTGGATAGGAATTGTTACAATGTTGAGTGGCTGCATTGCGAGGAGAAAAACGCCTCAGATGTTCAGCCCCTCCCCCTGCCTGACTGAGGGGGAAATATCTAGGACACTCTTTATGAAGACAGAAAGATTAAACACAGAGAGGCACATCCCTTTCAAATTGCTTATCTTATTTAAAATTAAACTCAACTTAAAAACCACACACACCATCTGGAGTGTGTTCTTCAGGGAGCAGAAAAGCATGCAGTAAGGACAATCTTTTGGGTTTAGGATATTCGAGAAGGACGTATTCGTTTTGATAGTTTTCTCATTTTGGAGGGATCTGACTCGGTCAGCTGTCATGTTGAGCTCCTAAAGATTTCCAGATGAACTTAAATTTGTGCGTTACTGTTCTTTAAAGAAATTCATGTCTGCTTACCTGTTACCCCATTGGCAACCCTGCAGATCAAGCCATTTTCCACTGATTTCCTGGCCAGATTGTCAATGATGGGTTGTGTTTTCCAGCCACATGAACCCATACCTGATCCACAGGTTGATGATTCTCTGCCTGTTGTCTTTTTGTCTAATTTTGACATTTGCCTGCGTTTTGATTTAAGTCAATGTAAACGTTGATCTCAACCTGTCTGTCTGTCTGTCTGTCTGTCTGTCTGTCTGTCTGTCTGTCTGTCTGTCTGTCTGTCTGTCTGTCTGTCTGTCTGTCTGTCTGTCTGTCTATCTATCTGTCGCTTTATGATTAATTTTCTGTTTTGGTGCACTTAGCTGTTTTAAGTCTGGTGATCTTTATGCATGTTACATGCTTCTGTTGATGTAGAAGCATGTGTCATGTGTTGTGTATTCATTCAGCATTTCCATTCACTAACAGTACATGTCAATGTTTGTGTGTGCATGGCTGCATGTGTGTCACATTGTGTGTAATCTCTCTGTGCATGTGTGCATTAATCTATATGTTTAAGGGCCTGGATGTGAGTTTGTAATGTGTGTATGTATGCGAATAGTGCAAAAATAACTCACATCCTCCACTCAGCCAGAAGCATTAGCCACAGTTCTCAAACACACACACACGCACGCACGCACGCCAAACACACACAGTCACTCTCACTGCTAGTGTGAAAACATGAGCAATTTTACAACGCCAGTTAGTTGAGTCCCAAAAACAAAGAACAAATTGAGATTCGGATTGGGGACAGTGCAGACAAAAGGACCTTTAAATGGAACTCTGACATCAGAGTAATGAAGGGTTGTCACCCTAACTGAAGCGCTGTTGATGGGGCAAAAATACTTCTACAGATGTGCTTTTGCCGATGATTTTGATAATGGCTCTTTGTGTGAAATCCAAACTACTTACAGTGACACAAAGACGCGACGAGCACAAGCCTTCATGTGAAAGCTGCCTGATCTCTGCTTCAGTAGCAGCTCCACAGAACACAAATCAGTAGCTCATTTAGCGGCGGCTAATCCCTTCCTGCACGGGGAGCGCTTTGTGCCCTGCATAGCCCAGATTCATCTCCCCCTCTCTCTGCTCCCTCCTTCTGTAAGCTTCACCGACCACCACAGAAAATCTCCATTTTATATTTGCAACAGTGTCCCTTCTTTGTGCTCCTTTTCTCTCCATAGGGTTTCACCGGCTATTTAGCCCTGTGCCCCGGGACAGTCACTGCACTTATTAAGCTGGGGGCACCCATCAGAAATATAATACCACCCTACTGTGTTTGTGTTTTTGAATGGTGTTTGTTTTATATCTGCAAGGAGGAAATGTCTTCATAGGAATGTAACCCTCCTGTTGTGTTCGGGTCAAATCTGACCGATTTACTACTTTCATCAATCATAACTTTTTTGTTTTACATTCGATTGCATTAAGGCTTTATGATATCCTTCACAGTAGACATTTGAACATATCAAATTGCTGATCACCACTTTCATTGAATTTTGGACGATTTAGTCAACTTTGTAACACCCATGGGGGGGGAAACGAATACAACATTAAAGATGATCCAAAATCATCTCAGTCCTTATGTTTCACAGAAGGTAAATTAAAGGGCCAGATTAAGGACTTTGACCTTACAGAAACGCCTTATTTTAAGTATTGAGTTATGATAGAAAGGGACAAAGATATGATTTTTACCAATATGTTTTACAGAAGAAAACCTTATCTCAGTAAATACTCAATTAGGTATACTTTTATTTACTTTCATTCTATTAAATCTACAAGCAATTTCTTTTAGATTTGATAGGAAAACAGTAAATATACATTTATATATGACATAAATGAAAATGTTGTTTATTTTTAATTGATTTGGAAATGTTAGCAGCATGTAGACCATACTGTGTAATTAAGGCCATATCTAATTTATACATGGAGTTTCAGGCATGATAAAAAAAAGTATTATATTGCTAGTTATGAAATTGTACCTTTTTAACCATTCAAGGTACAATTTCAGTTATTGTTTAATACAATTAAGTATATAATCAATTCTCTTCAAAATGCATGTACAAATAATAAATGTATTTCTAATTACATTTGAATTCAGCAAATAGAAAATATAGTTTTGAGTTGTTTTTGTCCCTAATATTATTTCCTCGTCTGGAATAATCTCAGTTATAACAATAGTCAAATAAATACAGTGTGCCTTTTCTGTTTCTTCATGCTCTTGTCCTCGTACACACTCTCTTGCCACCTGTGCTCTTCCATGTACTGTGTTGGTGTGTGTTGTTTGAGAAGACACATCCAGCTACAGGAGAAGACAGGCCAACCTTTCTCTGCCCGAGTCACAGATGGCGGACCATCGTCTCCGGGTTGAGGGGAACACGGAGGTCCTGCTCTGAGCTTAAAGTCAATAAAGGCTGCGTCACATCCAGGAGCTCCACGACTAACAAACCCTCAACCCCATGACAAGATCACATATCATCATAAGTTAAATGTAGCTCAGATAGAGGGGGGGGGAAACGATGACCTGTTGCTGGCTCTGAAAGATGGACCACTAAACCATTTGAGAAATCATTTATTTTTTTCTAACCAAACATTTAATTAACTGTTCTTTATAGTTAAAGAAGAAGTCAATTCAATAGAAGACTGATTCAAACCAGCATTTTTTGGGGTTTGGGTATACTTGTGGGAACATTATTTCATCTTCTAAACTCACCACCTGACATTAAGGTCCAATACTCATTTACCTCTGAGCGTTTTTTTTAAGGTACCAACTCCTAAAAGATTAATGTTCAACGGCTAGTTGCTAACATTGATAAACCGCTGTATTTTCGTTTTTTTTGCTGACATGTGACCAAAACAACGCGCAGAAAAACGCTAAAATTAGAGGCAAAGGGGTTTGTCACAATTAGCGACTCATTTCACATCAAATGTAAGAATTGGATCCATTATTAATAATCAGCTTTGCAAGCCTTAGCTTTAGTAGAATTACAATTGCAGTTTGTATCATTAGACATAAAATATTTAAAGATCAGAGACATTAGAAGATACCAGACCTTCTTAGATTATATTGACTGAATGATATGGGTTTTGGTAGATGTCACCAACGTTTGACATGTGTGACAGTTATTAAGGAAGGTGTGCAAAAGTCTCATTGTCATTGTTGCTCTAATTCCCCTTGTCAAAGTGAGTGATTTTAGAGCTGGAAACCAGATCTTTGACCTGGCAAGTCTCTTGTGATATCTGTCATCCCCCTTTCATCACTTGTTTTCCTTTCGTGTGTGGGCTTATGATCCCGCACAAACGTTTATCATGAATATTGTGCCGCAATCTGTCACAACCTGTAACACATTACCAAGGTGAAAGGTCAATAAAGCAATGGAGGAAAGAGAGAGAAACAAAGAGAGGGTGAGGAAAGGAACTTTTGACACATTTTTAAAAAAGAAACCGAGCATCTTATTTTGCCAATCTGAAAACAAAATCTGTTTTATTTTTATTTTATTCATGTAAGGCTTTGTTGTATATCCAGGACTGCAGAGAAATGCTGGCCCATCTCATTCAGGCTCACAACGGCAATAACTAGTATTAATTTGTTCTAGTGATCCACTCCCAATCTGTAATTCATCATCAATACAAATTCAGTCTGCATTAATCCGAGTAGTAACAGATGTCGATGTTATGCCTTCTTGAGACAAACCTAATAATAGGTATTTCATATTAATGAGAACAATCACCGACATACTATGCATGACAGCTTTGACTCCCAGATCATTTGCAAAGGATATGTTCAGTTCTGGGATGTAATGAAGTAAGCAAACTAGGGCTGCTCGATTATGGCAAAAATCATAATCTCGATTATTTGGGTCAATAATTTATATCACGATTATTAAAAACGATTATCCATTTACTTTGAAAACATCCATTTATTGAAAAGATAAATGTGAACAGTATGTTTTTAACAGTTGATTACCCTGAACATTAAGTATAATTCAACTGAAAAACCAATAAAAAAAATAAAATAAAAAAATCGTTTTATTTCGAATATGTTGTTTTCATAATCGTTGCAAGCCAAAATCCTAATTGCGATTAAAATACGATTAATTGAGCAGCCCTACAGCAAACTATACACATGTATTATCAGTTTGACTTTGTTTCTAACTAAGATTCATGAAAAATGGCAAGAAACACATGTTCTAGCTAAAGAGAGCGAGTCCTTGATCTTTTAATTTACAAACATTTAGAAATGGGGTAAAATGACCATCATAATTCCCCAGGGACCAACGTAAAGTCATAAAGTATCCATCGAAACCCAAAGATATTCACTTAACAACGATACAAAACTGAGAAAAGCAGCACATCCTCACACCTCAAGCTGAAACTAACATATGTTTAAACATTTTAAATAGATTAATTGTTGGTGATACATTTTCTTTCATTCAACTAATTGATTAATCCACTACAATTATTTAGAATACTTTATATCGGTCAATTGTGTGCTACTAATTTTATTAAAGTCTACATTTTGATTTCTTGTTCCCCATACACCTCTTAATGGTATACTATGAAAACAAACCAACATGTTTTCATAGATAATAACTGTTACGATATTGCTACCTAGTTCCTATTTGTTGGTGGTAAAGTGGTGTACAGTGAAGTAGTGAGGATGACATCACAGGACAGTGGGTCAGTCCTGGGTTTCGAATGAGACGAGGACCCTTACATTAGACTCATGACGACTCATTCTTTGTGACTCATCATTAGCATTAGAGTTTGGCTGCATTTCAGGAAGATGCTGATTATACAACTTGTAAAAGTGCCCCGTGTGAGATAACAGAACAGCCATGATGATGCACCGGTGCATAAAAAAGGCATGTATATAATTTGCATCATGTGCTCAATCAACTGTACGATTTTGTTCCCTTTCTCCTCCCATCTTTCTCTCTCTCACACACACATGAAGAAACACACACACACACACACACACACACACACACACACACACACACACACATGCAGTGAATAGTTTGAGCACATCTCAAAGGACAGCTTCTGCATGACTTGGTCCATGGTGGAGAGGAGGGGACCTTACAGCTGTTTTGGAGCGGAATATGCCATCCACTGACAGTGTGCCACACAGGCCAAGAGCTACACACACACACGCACACACACAAAACCATCCTCTAGAATCTCCTGCAGACATGGCTGATAATATTAATTTGCCTCGCTCTTGTGCAGACTCACTGACTGAAGATTCAGGAAACATACTACTATGCCACAACTATGCTGACTGAAGTAAACCTTTAAACCAACGTCTGTTTGTCCACAAAAGTCAGCCACACAGTGTAGGGTTCATTACTATAAGCCAAGTAAATGTCAATAGCTGCCTTAACTACAGCCTTTAATGCCTCAGGGCATGTAAACAAACCAAACTGACAAGCGTGTGTTTCTACTGGTGTCATAACCTGGGAAGAATTTCACTTTGGGCCTTTTTGATGATTAATTATGTGATTGCCAGAAGCACAGGAGGTATGAGGATGATATTGTTTTTGTATGTTCCTGTTAGTTTTTGAGTCTTGCATTCTACTGTGAGATTTTAAAGTTTTATAATCTGTGGTTTTTATGATTCTTGATACTGGGTTTTTCCTATTCTCAGGTTTCTCTTGAAAACGTGGTCTAAATCTCAGTTGCTTTTTTCATGGGAGTCATGGGAGTCTGAAAACCCAGTCTAGCATCAATTACATCAATATTTGACATTTCTACAATTTATCCAAATCCAACATAAAGTGCAGGAAGTGGTGTGGCCTTTATGTAACAATGTAAAACATATGTGACTTTACTCTGGGAGACCAGAGATTGCATCTTATCGCAGATTTGCAATCAAAATAACCTTAAAAACCTTTTCTTGACTTTAACTGAAGGAGCCAAATGCTAAAATAGCCTAACTTCAGTATGGACTATTCTGAAGAGCACAGCAGTGAGCCAAGTTTAGACTGAAATATCTGATTTATTTGGAATTATGTCGCAACATTAACCATATTTTTAGTAACCCAAACCATAACATAGCCAAAGGTGAGCTGAAGGCAATGGATGTTAAGAAAACGTTGTTGATAGAACACAATCTGGGATTTTTGCAGAATTGTCCAATATAAACATTCTACTAACAGTATACTTCTGTCCTCCTAGTCCCCTTTCTAGTGTGCTCAGTGGAGTCAGAGATTGGCCAACTGAGGGCAAATAGTTACATCATCTATACTCCAGATGTAGGCTGAAAAAATAGAGATCATTCTGAGACCAACTTTCTGGGAGATCCCTTTTCTCTCTGGTACCGTCTTAAAACACAACACCGCTGTTGGCGCTGCAGAATAAATCCCCCGTGTTGTAGTTTGATTTGTTTGCACATGGCCATCAAAGAGGTAGAGATGCTGGTGAGGTGAGAAAATAAGGAAGGCACTGCAAGGAAAAGGTCTGTTTTATAATTGTGTTGTGAAGGTGTGATGACGAGGATTATTTGTGCGTGTATAGGGGAAGTGGAAAAATGTCAAGTTAATTAAAGCCTGCATCGCGTCGTACATCAGAGTGATCAGCAGGTGATCCCTGGATCAATATGAATGTTACAGAGTGCAGTCATGCTCACAGAATCACACACATGCTGCCCTTAACCTCCCTCACACACACACACACACACACACACACACACACACACACACACACACACACACACACACACACACACACACACACACACACACACACACACACACACACACACACACACACACACACACACACACACACACACACACACACACACACACACACACACACACACACACACACCACCCACTTGCATGCCACAAAAATCATATTTGTTTTTATTTAGGGATGTACCCTTCTGCTTGAGGATTCTTTGCACATTTGATTGCATTTATAAACTGTAAAACACACACACACCACACACACACACACACACACACACACACACACACACACACACACACACACACACACACACACACACACACACACACACACACAGTCTACACATCATATCTGTGCACTAGCTGAATACCCTGGTTACAGTAATTTCTCTGAACTCACATCAAAGAAAATCACTTATCTCTTCATTGCCTTAAGGCTTCTCTGCACTGTACACTAAACATGGGAGAATACACTCAGACAGAAAGAGGTAGGACAGCTTTGATTCACTGAGAGCTAGGACACCCCGTACTCATTGTTGACTCACTGTTATATCATTCCACTTGGGCTAAAATTATGCATTTTTGGTGGACAGGCGCAAAACGTGAAGGGTTGGCATAACACATCCAAAAGACGCATCATTAAAAGCTATGGCGGTTCCCCCTGGCGTGTAGGTCTCAAGGAGCTAGAAATCCGTACATATATTGAGCCATTTAGTCATGGTAAAAATAAAAAAAGCCGAGATGATGCGGGTAAACAATAATATAAAGGCACCTAAAAGCCAACAGATGCGATAAAGTTGAAGTTGCAGCAAAGAGATATGAAGGAATTGAAGTCAAAAGCAGATAGTAATAACATCATCGCTTAAGGACATGTATCACACCATTCACTATATCATTTAATAACATGTAGTCTACACAGTATAAGTTATTTCATGCAATAACCATCAAAACTCACCCATTCCAAAACACGGATAAATCCCAGAGGTATTTTCAGCACATGAAACGTGCCCGCAGATGCAAGCTGCATGGGGACACAGGATACAATGGTAATTTCTGTCACCAATTAACACATTGGCCAATTTAGCCCATCATCAAACACATCTCTGCGCCAAAAGCAGTCTCGCAATTTGCAGATGTACTCACCTGATCGGCGGTATCCATTTCAACAGCAGGCTTCTTTTGTTCTTACTTGTTTGATTGGATGTAAACAATGTAAAACCTCAAGCCAAGACCCGATTGATGCGTCTCCCCCGCGCGTAAAGTCAGGGACTTTCGGCTCTGATTCCGAGACCAACCGGAAAAGCCCGAGTCTTCTGCGGATTTTTTTTATGGGGGGTGTGGTTTAGTATAGACAGGCGGGGAATGGTCTCCTCAAAGAGGAGTGACGCCTTCATTTGTTGTCATTGGAGGGAACTCATTTGTTATTTTATAAATCTGGGTCGTTATTCTTGTCTGTTATTTCAGATGCACTCATTGATCAAAAGAAAAAGCTCATTCAGATTAAATGCACTGCACTCTATGTCCCGGTAATATAATACTTTGAATTAAAAAAATGTATTTGGGATTGAAGATAAATAAATGTTCATTGAATCTGAACTAATTTGAATTAGTTGTATCATTTAAATTACTTGTAGGCTGCCACAGCTGCAGCTAGAGGGCAGCAATATACTATTAAACATATTAGTATTATATGTATTACAGGCAGGAACTTACATTTACAATAGCTCAAAATAAAACGTTGATACAAAAATCAAGTGTGATAAATAAAATATGTATTAAAATTAGAAATTCTTGAAGTCCAAAATAACAAAGTAATATTATTCCAACAAGAAAGAAAACATCTTTCTACACTAGCAACAATAATTAGTATGGTAAACCTTACCTTAGTCATAACGTGTACAGTAAATAAAGCTACAGATTTGCACTCTTATTTTTTTCTTTGATCCATAGAATCATGTCTGAAATGCAGCAGAACCACTTTGGGGTTTGCATTATGCAATCTTTGACAGCCAGGGACAAACCAGGCTCATACACACAAAGACACACACACAACCACACGCACACTTTATTTTTGCTGCATCTACGAGAACCTGAGTCTCTCCTGCACTCAGACATTTGAAGCAGACACGCGCCCCCTGCAGACTGATAACACATCCTACCCAATCACCTTTATTTGCTTGTCATTTGAGCGGTCTCCTTTGGTGACTGAGGTGAGAGAATTAAAATCCAGAGTCTGATGATCTCTGTCCGGGCAACAGAGCAGCATTGCCTCTGCAGGTAGGGGTAAGAACATATTAGATTTAGAATAGTATACCCTCTTAAAAGACGTAGTTTTCCTTCTTATCTTTCAAAATGATTTCCTCCCTACTGACACACACAACCACTGTTTGTACTGCCAATAAGAGCAAGTGTTTGCTTACAGTTGTTACAGCTGATGAGATCATCTTCAATAAATCTAACTCTAATTATCCAAAGCAGTTGTATGTAATGTCATTATTTCTGAAACTAGTTTTACTCCTGAACAGCTACATTTCACTTATATGTGACACAGAAAAGGAAAAACAACGCAAGTGATACAGTTTTTGCCATACTTTAACAACTGACTGTTTCTTTTACATTTCACGTTCATGTAGCTGGTTTTACAACACGCCATAATACTGAACTGGACTGTGGCAAATACAAATAATAATAACATACAATATCAATAAATATATAAAACAACTTTACAGTACAACATAGACACTATGTCACGAGTTAACAGATAAGGTACCACCATTGTGAATGTTATGATGCACAATTGAATTTAAATGGTTGATCGGTTATCATTTTTATGCCACACAATACAATTCTTAAGGTTCATATGAATGATTACGAGAGGTAATGAAAACAGAAGAAATGGAAAATAGTATCTTAATGTTCAGCACATATGAAGTTTAGTAATGAACAACTTCAGACAGGCAGCACTTTAAATCCTCCAGTGTTCTGAAGCATGAAGAGTCATTGGGACTCTGTAGAATACAATCAGCTACATTGTCTGTAGTGTATACTATATACATGTTTGTATTTGTTTATCTAATGGGCCTCTATGTGTGTGCATTTCTTGGAGCTAGAGCCAGGTAACTGTTAGCCTAGCTTAGCATTAGGAATGGATGAAACTATAGACAGCTAGCTTGGGTCTGTCAAAAGTTCAATAATACACCAATCAGCACCTCTAACGCTATCTTTTAAATATGTTGTAATATAATAAATATATTTTATACCTTGATGGAATACATTATTTTCTAAACAAGGTGTATTTTTGATCTTTGAAATGGAACCAGGCTAATCTGCTCTCAGTTTTTAAGCTCAGCTTTCACCTCCTTACATCTACTCAACTAACTTTTGGCAAGAAAGCAAAAGAGCTTTCCTAAAGTTCTTGTATGGCTATATTTATATTAGACAACATTGACATTTGCTTCAACAACAAAAACGGAATCTGTAGTGTACCGCAATTACAATCCAAAAAAGCCAAACTTTGAAAAAAAGGTTCTGGTATTGGGACCAAACTCCATGGAGCTAGTATCCAAACATTTTAAAAGATATGTAGCCTTAGTCGTTATGACTCTGGACTGTACGCAACATGCGGCATCATTGCGTCTGCTCTGCAGGACTTTGACTCGTGGACAGTTTGACTCCGTGTACTTTCCGCATGTGCCTCTTCATCAGCAGCCTCTCTGTAAATAACTCGTCACAATCCCCACATTTGTACGGTCTCTCCTCTTTATGTTTGGCTAAAACGTGTTTTCTCAGAGTTGAACCTCTGTTGAAGGATTTGTCACAGATGTGACAGCTGAAAGGCTTCTCTCCTGTGTGAGTTCTTATATGTTCCGTCATGTGTCCTTTCAGTTTAAAACACTTGCCACAGAAATGGCAGCTGTAGGGTCTCTCTCCGGTGTGCACTCTCATGTGGTTCTGCAGATTGCTCTGACAGGGTATGTGTTTGCCACATATGTGACAGTCAAAGTTCCCCTTGCTGTCATGTGACTTGCTTTCGTGCGTCTTGAGATGCCAGGTAAGCACACTTTTCTTGGTGAATATGTAGTTGCATATGTGGCAGCGGTACAAGGTGGTGCTGGTCTTCTCTTCAGAGGGTTCTGGATCCTCTGCAGGGGCCGGCTCTGACTCTCTGCCCTCCTCTGCGGCTCTGCAGTCTTCTAACTGTTGCACCGTTTTTATGAGTTCTTTCGTCAAGGCGTCGCCGTCATCGCTCTCGTCTGCTGAAGGTGGCTCGTTGATCCCGTTGATCCACAGTTCCTCTTTCTGCTGCTCTTCCTCCTCTTTAATCTGGGAGGGTCCCGGTTCATCCTGGCACACCCCGGGGATCCACTCCGGCTGTCTGGGTAGCGTCTCCTCCGAAGGTGGCAGTGTAGTTGGCTGTTTGGTATCTGCAAGGGAGGAAACGGAAACACATTACACTCTCAGCACGCATCAAGGTTGCCACTGCAAAAATAGTGATGCCATGAATCCACACCATTCTGGACTGTTACCTTTGAGATCAGCTGCCTCAGAGCACATCAACTTCATGAAGGGAAAAAACAGTCAAGAGGGAAAACCACAGAAGAGGCCCAAAATTAAAGGCCTTTTTTTCTTGTGTTACACCAAAACAATCAATTACTTTTTTAAGTTCAGGAGCCATTCAAAGGATGTGATGTATCTGGTTACAGAAAATGTGTTGCCTTGAACCCCCCTTCTAGCGTTCTCAGTCACATGCCAAAAAAGCTTTTGATCTTCTTAGCACACAGTTTTCACCCACATGTCATTTTGCTCAAACTAACAAAAAGTGGAGTGTTTTAACAGTCCGTCTTTATTCTCAACACACAGACAATCTAGTACAAGCATGGTACACACAGTTTGTGAAAGGTAGTAATGTATATGTAATCTGTCAAGCTGAAACATTTTCCAATACATTCATCGAGCACAGAGCACATGTATCTTCAACACAGTCCTGCTGCGTTGAAGCGTTGCTATAGCCGGCATAGTATCAATGTTTTGTTAAGGCAACACAAACAAATGAATTATAATCAATTAGCAAATGCATTTCAGGGTCTTCTATTATTAAAGTATGTTTAAACAATCAAGCAAACTATTTATATCAAACCTTAAATACAGGTTACTGCAAATCGAACTATGAAATCATAATTTAAAAAAAGCACATCAACAATCTCAAACATATTGGTCTTCAAAAACTTTGGCCGGACTAAAACAAAAATCCGAGTAAAGAACTGTTTGATTATTGAACAGCAAGTTAAAGAAAGCAGCAGAACTAAAGGTATTATGTTTTAACAACACTCCATTACCCACAATGCAACTCTATGCTTTGACAGTTAGGTCATGTTTGATGCTGGTAGCAGCCTTGAGCCACAAGCCTTAAGCAGATGCATGGGAGCAGAAAACAGACACTTTCCAACTCTGCACATCCAGATTTGATCATTTTCAGACTTGTAGTCTTAAGTCACTGGAGGTGATTTATCAAAATGTACACTGCTCACCCTGGAGGCTAAAGGTTTCTTCTTCCCAACCTTCAAACTGACTTTGCTATGCAAAACCTTCAAAGTCAATTCATACCGTCTCAAGGACATCTTTGGTTAAAGTTTCAAGTCCATTGCACACATGTCAACAATTAGCATCCATGTTGATGCGACCAGCAGCTTGCTCACTAGCATCTGTCACTTCTACATTACTTTTCTATTTCATTTGAGCCTTATAACTTAAAGGTGGGGTAGGTAAGTTTCAGAAACCGGCTCGAGATACACTTTTTGTTATATTCCATGGAATGCTCTTAACATCCCGATAGCAATGAATATCTTAAGTGCTTTGACAAAAAATCCATAAAAAACAATCTGTGGAACCCGTAGTACTGTAAAAAGTACATCCAATCCGTTTAGCCGGCCCAGCTAAACGGATTGGATTGCCGCCCTGTCTGTCAGCCTTCCATCTTGTGCACGCACAAATGTATCTCGTGCCCTCATTGGGCGTGCATTGCGCGTTCATGTGTGTTGGAGGAGGTGCTCTGTAAGGAAGTTGTAGTGGCAATTTCTTATGTTACCTTATATGGTAAAACCAAATGCTTCTAAAAGCATTGTCTAACACTACTGTACCATTTCCTGATATGTGCTGTTTTCTCTGCATACTCTAATGAGGGTTATTATTCTCAAGCGCTTCAAGGCCACAGGGCTGATTTGGCAGACTATGTTGAAACTATTCATTTTCACACAAAGTTGCTACGGCTCAAGGACACCGGTGTCTCACACAAAGTTTGAACTCCCATAACAATATGAGACATCCGTGTGAAAGCAGATTTCTAAGGCGTTCAACCTAGCTACACAAAACTCTGTCTGCCCGCCCTATCTTGTATATAAGCTTTGCTATTTTGTGACTATTGCGCACACTCCTGCAGACTATCCTATACTCTGTGAGACCTGTGCCTTTGAAGCTTCAAATAAATAACCAACAAGACAACTCAATTTGTTTCACCATTTATTATTTGATCATTCTTACTTGTGTATCTCCACAGTATTGACTAGGTCTAAGATTTCCGTAATAAAGTCTGAAGGAAGGGGCGGATTCTTTTCGGCTGTGTACTTTCAAATTTGAGTGCACTCGAGCCGGTTTCTGAAACTTACCTACCCCACCTTTAACAAATAAAAAAACCGATCCTCATCAAAAGGTTTGCTTTAATTCAAAAAGTGAACATCAATATAGATTTGCTCTTCCCTTCAGAAAACACATGAACAGCGTGTGCAAAAAGCTCATTTTGATTGATAATAAAAATCCTTTTAGATTCATTTTGTTTTACCACTAGTAACTTCTGAACTTTTACAGTAGCTACAGAATTTCACACAGAGATATTGACCAAGTGGACCCTCTTCATGTGCCGTTTGAACATAACGAGCACAGGAAAGCGCTGGCTGCATTGCATGCACTTGAAAGGCATGCTCTCCATGTGTTGGATCCGGGCGTGTTTAGTCATGTTGGAAGATCTGTTGAAGCTCTTCCCACAGGTGAAGCAGGGGTAAGGCCGTTCTCCAGTGTGAGTCCTCACGTGTTCTTTGATATGACTTTTCAGCTTGTATCCCTTACCACAAATGGGACAGGCGTATGGTTTCTCGTCTATGTGCGTTATCATGTGGGGGATCGCTTCACTCCTGTTGTCGCTGGACGTTGGTGAACTTGTTGTAGCATGAGCTGCGAGGTGCAATTGTAACTCTTCTTGTCTCAGGAAATACTGACAGCAAATTTTACAACAAAAAAAGGGTCTCTTATTTGTACATAGCGGGGATACTCCAAAGGATGGTAACGGTTGGTCATCCTGTGAAGGCATGTCATAATCCATGTGCTCTCCGACTGTTACAACTCGACTCAGGCTGTCTGGCATTTCGTATTGGCTGTGCTCTGCAAATGTCACAACTTGAATTAAATTGTCTGGCATCTGATTTTCTTCATGCTCT
Source organism: Gymnodraco acuticeps (assembly GCF_902827175.1). NCBI lineage: Eukaryota > Metazoa > Chordata > Actinopteri > Perciformes > Bathydraconidae > Gymnodraco > Gymnodraco acuticeps. The sequence continues at coordinate 143,878 of NW_022991244.1, forward strand.
CCTTCTGTGACCCTCTCAGTGAGGGTGTCAGTAGTGCTGCTGTAAGCCGGATGTACTGGTGAGTCCACAGCCTCGGTCAGTTCCTCTTTAATGGGCAGGTGTTTTTGCTGCTCCTGAGCAAAAACCTCCTGTGTCGGTGTGGGCAGTTCGATCTGCCTTGAATCTGTAACAGTGGATAGGAAAATGATTTTGGTAGCAGCTTAAAAAAATCACTTCTCTGATCACACAAACTATATTGGTGGACTTGATTAATCCCAAGGCGTGGTGCTCGTCCTTACGGCAGCAGAGACATATAATTCAAGTTATGGTTTTAAAACAGTGAGCGGGAACGTCTATAAAAACATTACAAGACACAGAGTACATGTCTCTCAAGTGTGATTCACTAGTTTACTGGACATTTGCATTATGGGTCATTCATAACATATACAGGTGAACAACTGATGAAAGAAACAGCCACTTCATCTTTAAATGCTTTAAAAAAAAAAACACAAATCTGCGAACCAAAATAAACTATTTGCAGGAACTTCTTTTTTATTTTAATACATTTGCTGTTCCAAATACTTGTGTTTTCCTTACAGCAGTGTTTCTCAAACTTTTTCATACCAAGCAAGGACCACTTAACCAATAAAAAAAACACTCGAGGACCACCTAACTCCACAAATATCCAAAAACACATCGTTTTTTACAAATCGCCTGAAAATGGTACAAACAAGTGGCAACATGCGTGATGAAGGTATTTATCTGGGCTATATCATGCGATCGAAAGTTAAACTTAAGCTCGCTCCATTGCGGAGATATTCCCGCGAGAGTGCGGAAAACTTTAATTAATTAATTAATTTCAAATGTGAAATGTTACCAATATACTCACGGACCACTAGGGGGCGCTCACGGACCACACTTTGAGAAGCACTGCCTTACAGTGATTGTATATAAGCAATAAAGTAAGTCCATGAATACAATATGATATTCTTCCTCTGTGTTTCACTTCTTGCTTTTTCAAAGAATGTTTTCTTTGTGCGCCCCATGGTGTTCAAGAGAATACTGCAATGAACAACACAAAGTATCTGTGTGTGCTTGTAGCTTTTTGAACATATCTGCAGGGCCACGGTGCTTTTGCACGTGTATGAACACATTGTAGGTCGTGTGAGCCGGTGAAAACACATTCATCTATTCTGAACTGCATACCTGAGATTTTTCTATCTGAAGAAAGCTCTCAATTAGGCCTCTTTAATATTCATAGATAGTAAGCGTAAGGTAGTTTATTAAAGGAATCAAAGTGATCATTCACTACACAGGAAGAACACATCATAGTAAGCACCTGAGCAAATGATAACAACCACCAGATCCACACTCAAAAGGCATTACAAATATTGTCTGTGTAAAACTGCCGTCACCCTCTTTATTATAAGTGTTTTTAATGCAGATGATTTACTTGTCCTACAAGGTGTCGCACAATCACACGGCATAGAAAAATGTACTACTAACTAAGCGTTGCTTGCACTCCAGATTGACATCGTATGGTAGAGGGGAATGACTTTCCTGTGTTTGTTGACAACTTGTGAGCAACAATTCTGATTCCTCCAATATGGCATGCACCTAAGATAACTCTTGTATGGCTGATACATCAACAATAATTTGGCAAATGTAAGCTCTATTTAAAACACACACTCCCAGGTGTGATTCAATACTGGTGAAGCTTTGTTTCACTCTTCAGGTCAATGACTTGAACTTCTCTCACCACAATCCCAACACGCTTTTTTTCCAGCCACGACTAGGTTGGCAGAGAGGTGCAAACGGCCTAAAACATTCCCATTAGGAGTAACGCGCTGCAGCTTCTAGAAACAATGCAAATATAAAAATACACAAATATGCACATGCAAATGGTAAATGTTTTCTCAATGTGTTGTCAAGTTGGTGAAGACTTTTCTTAATTTCCATGTGTTTTGGCACATTTGTGTTCTAATATTTGCATCGTTTCTGCAGCTGCAGCACATTTCTCCTAATTGAAAAGTGTTGGGCCTGCAGCCAGTTTGCACCTGTCGGTCACCGTAAACTCCTTATAAAAATGAGCGGGAAGTACACAGGTTAGAATTACAAACAGGAAATCACAAAAGAGAAACGCAGTTTCAATAAGCCACATCATATAAAGGGACACATTCCTGGAAGAAAACAATGTGACAAACAATGAATGTAAGCATTGACGAACCATTGTTGTTCAATTTCTTACTTGCAAGAGTAGCGTTGTCATTGGTGACGGTGTCAAGGCCATTCAGGCTCAGGATGGCCAATACTACTGGGCTCTTCTCAAGGTGTTTTTCATGTTATTTGCTACACCAGATCATTTGCAAATGTTCTACAATCTAGGGTTCATAATCCCCCTGCCTAAATATGACCTCTTTAACAAGACTATAAGTGGAGTTTGATTTCATAAAATGGGTTGTTGTTAGATCGGTACAATTTAACACAATTTGGTCATGGTATCCCTCAAATATACAAATATATTTGTTTTATATGCAGTACATAATATAAATCATGTTGACTTGCACTTCAGGGCCACCATATACATATTCTGAAATGCTGTGGTGTTTTATGAAATGCTGTGGTGTTTTCTGAAATGCTGTGGTGTTTTCTGAAATGCTGTGGTGTTTTATGAAATGCTGTGGTGTTTTATGAAATGCTGTGGTGTTTTGTGAAATGTTGTAGTGTTTTGTGAAATGTTGTTTTGACTTGCACTTCAGGGCCAATGTACATCTTTCTACGACCAATAATTATAATTGCCCGTATAAAATATATTATCATACTAGGCCTTCATGTAAATTGACCGGATATTTACTCTCTTTGACTGTCTTCAGCTGGAAAACAGTAACGCTAGCTAAAACTGCTTGCTAACATAATGTAGCTTAATGTAGCAAATAGAAAGCACGTAACAGACTGTAAACGGTGTTAGCTTCTGTGCTTTAATTAACGTTACTGGACAATTACCATGATAGCGTATAGTAAGGTTAGGTGCACACTGAGAAACATACCTGTTCTGTGCAGCCTTATCTCCGGCTTATAGACCAGATCCAGCAGCCTCTGCAGCCTCTGGTTCTCCAGCTTGGTTTGGTACACTTCATCCTGGTAGTCCACGATGGTCTTCTCCACGAACCCGTAGATGTCCACTGCAGCTGCGGTTAACCTCTCCGTGAGGAAGACATTGAACGACTGGAGCGTAGCGTTAGCCATTTTATGATAACCTGACTGTCAGCTCTCTGTTGCCAGCTGTGTGTGTGTGCACCAAGCCCCCAGGAAGTTCGCCGCACTCGGGTGAAAATATTCGTTGTGTCCAAACGGCGGTACTACAATTTCCGTATCAGTCCGTGACGTCACTGGGTCCAGAAAGACTTTTCCCCATTGACTAACATTGGGAAAGAGACGTCTGTAAATCAGCGCGGATACTTTTTGTTTAACTAAATAAACTACCCAGTATGAACTATGTTATAGCCCTTATTATAATCATTAGGTCCTTAAAGTTGTAAAATACACTAAAAGCCGAATCTAGATGTATTTTCTGTCTCCATTCATTCTACTGAGCTGGTGTGCACTGTGGACCAGCCTTTAATATCAAATAACAAGAGTCATACCGCCCCCTATTGCACTGGACTGTGTATTACTATAGTATCCTGCAGTGGCGGCTGGTGGAAAATATTTTTGGTGGGGCTGTTGATATAGTGAGTAAACAATTTTTTTGTGGGAGAAATGACCCCTTAAATTAGGACTTCTGGTGATGTAATGGCGCGTTTCCAGTGCAGCGCGGAGCTCGCTTTAATGCTGCGTTCAGACCGGACGCGATGCGAATATTCGCGACGCTCCTATCGCATCACTCTAGTCGCTCGAGTTTCACCGCGGCTGCCAGCTGTGTTTACTCGCATCATTCAAACAAGACGCGCTGGCTCGGGAGCTACAACTACAACAAAATGAACATATTTCACCGTGATTAAATTGTAATACACGTTTCTAAATGATGCCGACGTAACAACATACTGATACCGGTTTGTAAAAACCATGAATTAATGCTTTGACAAGTCTGCAGACAGATGGCAGGCGAAAAACCTTTTAGAATGCTTGTTTTCTGAATGGAGCTTGGGTAAGCTAACGTTATATATGCTCCGACCGTCCACACTCACAACAACGGCCTATACAGACATAAATAAACCAGCAACTGTATTCTCCATGACACAGACAGTCTGTGGTTTGTATTTGTGTAACTTGTGTCTAGTTTCTGAACAGATCGTATCTGTTCCCGGCTGTTTGAAGAGCAAGCATGGGAAACAAAAGATAGCATGTACCTGTTTGCATCGTTTGCATCCAGCTAGCCATGTGAGAAGCCACATACTTTTAAATATTTTTTTTTTAATTTAATATTTTTAAAAATATTTTTCTTTGTATGTGGGAAGAGGTGGGGCGGCGCCCCTAGCGCCCCTATGGGCCGGCCGCCACTGGTATCCTGTACATAAAAAACTGTGTGTAATATCGACTCTTGCAATATACCCTTGTGCAATTTACACTTGATTTTTATTTCACTGTATTGAAAATATGTAAACAGTACCAGCTACTTACATGATCACAAAATATATACTTCTACTTTGTTTTTTTACCATGGTGTATCTGTTATTTTTTACGTATTGGGTTTATTTACATATTTATATAATATGTAAGTCTAGTCTGTTTACTTAATCAGTACTGTACTTTTGCTGATGTAATACCGAACATTTTGACCGACACAGGAATTCTGATTTTGATTCTGTCTAATTCTAATTCCAAAGATTGCAGTGCATATTTATATATTGAAGCTAATCAACACATTAGATTTCACCTGACTTCCTGTGGTGGCGTTTTAATCCTTGTCTACCATTTAATAGCCACCTCTATCGGGGTTGTGGGTTTTGACGCGCCTCTCTTTGTTTCCAAACAATTCAGCGGAGATCGTAGTTGAATCAGATGAGCTTTATTCACTGATCCACACGGTGCATACAGGAGGACACATTTCTTCGCTTCATAGTAACTCAAAAGTGTATCATTTTCCAAAGTAACAAAAAGAACACGGTCAAAAGACTTTTCCATTTCCCCGTCTATCACCCCCAGCTGTGTCCTATCAACCTACCATATATAGGCATAGCCATGCACGTGATACTGACGCACATATAACAAATAATAAGTGAGCCTTAACTTAATGCATTTTAAACCATAATGTGACTCACAAAAATAGCCAATAATTTACAGTATAATCTAATTTATATTATTATTAAGCCCAACATTCAGACAATAATAACAAAAGGTAAAATGGCTCTAACATACCAGCCCCTAATTGCTTATTACATAGCAATTACCAATAATAGTACATCAACAGAGTCATTTTAACAAAACATAACGTCCATCCGTAGCATATTTGTATACTTAAGTCCATAGTATATTGTATACTTTCAAGTCCATGTATATTGTATACTTTCAAGTCCATGTAAGACTAGTACTGGAGTGTGTAGGTCTAGTACTAATTGTCTGTAATGGTCTGCGTTCAAAAGGCAGCCTTTGATGGGGAGGGGGTAGGAGACCAAGAGTCCAGTCCTTTGGTCTAACAGTCAGAGGTGCACGTGACTGAAAGGCTAAGGCTTAGTAGGCTCAGTCTGTCGCCTCCAGGAGCAGACATAACTTAGTTATGGGTCTTTCGATCGTACTTGTCTTGGTTTTAACCAGGACACTCCTAACAAGTCCTTTTGAACCAGGAAGGGTCTTAACTACGCGTCCCAGGAGCCAAGTGTTCCTCGGTGCGTTCTCATCAATGATGACGACCAGGTCTCCGGGGGTGAAGTTTCTTTTGATAGTATTCCATTTGTGCCGTTCTTGCATCAAAGGAAGATATTCCCTGGTCCAGCGCTTCCAAAACAGGTCAGCAAGGTACTGCACCTGTTTCCATCTTCTCTGTGAGTACAGATCCTCTCTCTGAAAGAGTCCTGGGGGCAAGATTGGATTTGTTCTTAACTGAAGTAGGTGATTAGGTGTGAGGGGTTCAAGGTCGTTTGGGTCGTTTGTCACTGTTGTGATTGGCCTATCGTTCATTATTGCCTCAACCTCACACAAGGCTGTGTGCAGAGCATCATCATCCAATGTTTGTTCCTTCAGGACAGAATGGAGGATCTTTTTAACCAGTCGTATTAGCCTTTCCCACACTCCGCCATGGTGAGCTCCGGAGGGGGGATTGAATGTCCAATCAATTCCTTCTTTGAGTAGTGTTTGCTTGATTTTGTTGTTATCCAGTTGTTTTACAGACTCCTCCAGTTCCTTTTGTGTGCCGATGAAGTTGGTGCCTCGATCTGTTCTGATGCTCTTTATTGTGCCACGACGACAGATGAATCGACGAAGAGCGTTTATGCATGCAGCTGTATCCAAATGACTGGCAACTTCCAGGTGGACAGCACGGCTTACCAGGCAGGTAAAGATTACTCCCCATCTTTTGACATGAGCTCGGCCACGTTTCACCTCGATGGGTCCAAAATAGTCTATGCCTACATGAGTGAAAGGTGGAAGATCAGGTGTTATTCGATCAAGTGGGAGATCGGCCATTTTCTGCTCTCCAGCTCTAGCCTGTAGGCGTCTGCAAAACACACAGTTCTTTATGATCCTCCTTGCTGAAGAGTTAGCAGCGGATAGCCAGTAACGTTGATGGAGTTTGGAGAGCATGTGACCTCTTCCTGAGTGACCAACTTGATTATGGATGTGGCTTAATATCAACTTGGAGATATTAGAATGTTTCGGTAGAATCATTGGATGTTTGACCTCAGTTGGCATAGCCATCTTTCTAGTTCTTCCTCCAACTCTCAGAAGCCCGGCATCAATGATAGGGTCCAGCTTGTATAGGGAGCTTCCTCTATTGCACTGTTTTCCTTTTTCCAGCAAGGCAATTTCCTCTTTGAAATGCTGTCTCTGCTCGTGGCAAATAATGGCTTTTTCAGCAGTTTCTGTGTCCTCTACTGAAAGTCTTAGTGCATTAGCTGTAGGCATATTGAGCAGAAGCATCTGATCCTTCAGTCTCTTTCGTTTATCCTGCCTTGCTCCAAGATCAGTGGAGTCATCTTTTCTTTTTTCTCTCATCTGCAGGAGGATTGTCTTTAATTTCATTATCCATGCAACAGCTCTTTTTAGGTCATTCCATGAAGAATAATAGTCCAAGAGCTTACTTGTTGGAGTTTTTTCCATCTTACATGTGACAATGCTGGTGACAATCGCTTCTTTGCGTACTTCAGGGTCATCTGGAAGGAGAGAACCAAGTTCTTTTGGAATACTTGGCCACTGTGCTTCAGATTTCTTCAAGAATTCTGGACCCTGAAGCCATCCTTTTGAACTGTAAAAGGATTCAATGCTCAGTCCTCTTGAAGCGTCATCAGCGGGGTTGTTTTTGGTGTCTACAAACCGCCACTGGTTCACTTTTGTGAGGTTATGAATAACGGCAATCCGGTTTGCCACGAAAGTGTGGAACCTCTTAGTCCTGTTTCGAATATATTTCAGTACTGACTGGCTGTCAGTCCACAATACTGATTCCAAAAGCTCTCCTTGTAGCTCTGATCGGAGCATTTTGTCCATTCGTGCAGCCAATGTAGCAGCAGTGAGTTCCAACCTTGGAATTGTCATGACTTTTAGTGGGGTAACTCTTGATTTTCCCATCACAAAGGCTACGTGTACCTCCTCCATGTCATTGGTGAATCTCAGGTAACTTGCGGTACCGTATCCTTCTTCACTTGCATCACAAAAGGTGTGTAGCTGTGCAGTTTTCACTCTTCCAAAGTTCTTGGGTTTTACACACCTGTCAATTTGGAATCTTGCCAGCTGGTCTAAATCCTTGAGCCATTTCTGCCATGGTTTTGAGAGTTCCACCTGAATTTCTTCATCCCATCCATATTGGGCTTTACAGAGTAATCGAAGTATTTGCTTTGCCTTCAATATGAAAGGGGCGAGAAGACCAAGAGGATCGTACACAGAGCTGACAGTGGAAAGTATACTCCTTCTTGTAAGGGTTTTGTTGTTCACAGTCACACGGAAACTGAATATATCATTTTCAATGTCCCAGTACATCCCTAGTGCTCTTTCATGTGGCAGCTTATCCCTGTCCAGATCCAAGTTTTTCCCCTGTTTAGCCTTGTCTTCATCAGGGATGGATTCTAGCACCACTCGACTATTACTTATCCATTTCGTCAGTTTGAATCCACCAAGGGAACACATTTCTCTGAGAGACCTAATAAGGCTTATAGCTTGATTTTCTCTTGCTAGCGACTTGAGGCAATCATCCACATAGAAATTTGATTTGATTGTTTCTGCCACTTCTCCATCAAATTTGCCACAGTTGTCCTCAGCTGTTCTTCGCAATGCAAAGTTTGCGCAGCTTGGAGAGGAAACAGCTCCGAAGAGATGGACCCTCATCCGGTATTCCTCCAGATTTGTGCTGGTTTCTCCTTCAGGCCACCACAGGAATCTCAGCAAGTTTATGTTCTCCTCGTTTACACGCACTTGGTGAAACATCCCCTCAATATCTGCCATAATGGCGATGGGCTCTTGACGGAACCTGAGTAGAACACCAATCAATGAGTTTGCCAAGTCAGGGCCCTGAAGGAGTACACTGTTGAGGGATTTGCCTTTATAGGATGATGCACAATCAAAGACCACACGGATCGTTTTTTTACGTTTATGATAGACACCATGATGGGGTATATACCACACTTTGCCGTTTTCCACATGTAGATCGTCCGATGGTACTTTCTCTGCATATCCTTTTTTGATAATGTCACTCATAAAGCCTTTATACTCAGCTGCATAGGTCTGATCCTTCTGGAATTTCCTTTTTAGTGACATTGCTCGTTGCTCTGCCATTTGGCGGTTGTTTGGCATGATAATGTTTGGATTATCTAGAGGAAGAGGTAAATTGTAGTGGCCATCTTTAAGAGAAACCGAGCTTGATACAATCTGCATGAACTTTCGGTCATCAGCTGACATTTGTCTTTCCTCTTCATACTCTTTCTCTGGAAAGTCGTTAATATATTGTCTTTCAATTAGCTTCTCAAGGTGAACAATTGAGATCCTGTTCACTAATGCCACAGGGGTTTCATCATCCAGATCTGTGGTAGCATTAAGTGGACCATTAACGACCCATCCTAACAGTGTTTTCACTGCATATGGGCCATTTCCTTGGCTATTTATAACTCTCCATGGTTCCATAGCCTTTGGAGTATTTACTCCAATAAGAAGTCCCACGTCAGCATCTATTTCTTTTATTTGGATGTCCTGCAGATAAGGCCATTTCTTGAGGTCCGCCTGGGTGAGAATGTTTCTTTTGGTAACAGGGATTTTGTTCTGAGTGTAAACCTTGGGCAAGTTTATATATGTGCCATCTTCCATATGTCCCACTTCTAGACCTGTTACCTCAAAACTCCTGACTGTTTTCTCTGTTCCCATCGTTTGAAGAAGGACTTCAGTTCTCCGTCCTCTAGCACCAAGCCGCCTCATGAGCCCTTCTGTGCAAAATGTGTCGGTACTACCAGGGTCCAGGAATGCATAGGTCAGTATGCTTTTATTTCCATGGCAGAGTTTCACCTTCACTGGCACTATGGCAAGTATGCTGTCTTTACCAGCCCCGATTCCTTCACCTTCTCCTACTGAAACAAGAGCACTGCTGATGGATGTCTCATCAGGCCTTGCTCCCCCACTCTGCTGCTCTGCCTTACCATGTTTAAAGTTCTCAGTTTCAGGCTTTGAAGATCTTTTAATGTGCAGAATAGTTGGGTGCTTAGCATGACAGATTTGACAGGTCATTCTCCTGTTACAGTTCCTGCTCAAGTGCCCCACCTTCAGGCAGCCAAAGCATAGTCCCTTCTCTTTCAGAAACTCAATTTTAGCTTCATGAGATACTGAATGTATTTTATGGCATTCAGCTAAAGGATGTTTACTTGTACAAAAAGTACATGAGGTGTCATTGTTAGTGGAGGAAATGTAGCTTTTAACAGGATATTTGTCTTCTTTGAGTTTCTCTGCACGCCTGTCTGACACTATAGCCACTGTGGTTGCAAAACTGCTCCCTTTGCTCTTATTTCGATATGGATCAACAAGAGTCTTGGTCTTGAAAGCCGCCTTTGTACTGTTAAGTTGATCGGGAATGTCACCAAAGAGAGGGTCTTGAAGTATTCTAGCTTGTCTTTCAATAAATACAACAAGGTCAGGTAATCTTGCTCTTTCATGGCTCCGCTCCAGAATATCACAAGCTGCTGTTCTCCACTTCTCCCTTAGTTTGTAAGGTAGCTTTGAAAGAATGAGCCGTAGGTTGGATGGCAGGTCCAGCTCCTCCATGTTCTGCAGATCCCTCATTGCATTACAGCAGCCTCTCAGAAAAAGTGCATAACAGTGCAGTGACTTTCCATCCTCTGCCTTTATAGTGTTCCAGTTGAGTGCTTTTCCCATATATGCGCTTGCTATCTTGAGCTCATCTCCAAAATGCACTTTTAGCAGTCTCTTAGCTTCAGCAAAGCCACTATTAGCATCCATGTGAAGGCAGCTTCTCACCAGTTCCCTGCAGGATCCCGAAGTATATTGTTCCAGGTAATATAATCGATCCTGGTTACTGGTGGTTTTCTCCTCAATGCTATGTTGAAATGCCCTCACAAATATTTGATAATTCAGGGGATTGCCATCAAAGACTGGGATTTCCCTAGTGGGCAGTGATGCTTGTTTTTGTTGAAGTACAAGTAAATTAACAATGTCATTTTGTCTTTGCATCACAGTCAGGAAATTGTCATTAGTATTTGTCCCTGTAATTCCTGCATCTCTAGCTGTTTGTTGAGAGCTTTGATTTGCATTATCAATATTTTCTGGTGGTCTTGGTTGTTGGTGTATAAGCCTTTGAAGTGGTGTCTTGGGAATGGATCCGAACTCAGCAAAGGAAATTGGAGACGGCTCTGCATCCATTGACATATGTGTTTTTAATCTGTAGTCCTTTAAATAGTCATTCATGCCATCATATTTTTCTTGTGTTGGATTTTGTGAACCAGTCTCAAAGTGCTCCAGGACTTTCATTTTTGCATCAGATTCAGCTAGGCTGACTTCCATTTCTATCCGTTCGGATCTAGCTTGCAGTTGAGCTTGCAGTTGAGCCTTTTCCATTTCAAGTGCATGCTTTTCCTTTAATCCTGCTGCCCGGACAAGGAGGGCAGCTCTTTCTGTGGCCATTTTGAGGTGGATTGAAGAAGCAGAAGAAGTTGCTGATCCTGCTTTTGAGCTCCTCCTGGTTGATGCATTGGAAACACTGTCATGGGGTTCAATCAGTATCTGAGGATCCATTTGAGAGCTTTTCCACGTTTCCACATCCTTAAGGAAATTCGTGAATGCAGACATTTTGGGTTCATACCAATCTATTCTCTCAGTTTCCCTTATTTCCTCAGATAAAAGCATTTGAACAATTCCATGACATTCCATAAATTCATTGAGTAACATCTTGAACGTTGCAACAGCTTCATCCACCTTTTCCACATCTCCACCTCGCACCAGTAATGGGTTAATTTCATTCATTCTGCGGGTGCATGCTCCAAGCTTTCCTCTTCGCGATTGGCTGAGAGTTTTAAATCTCTCCTCTGCCGCAGCAACATCAGCTGGAGGTTTTTCAGGATCCATTGTTTATTTGAGTTTTTCTTCACTTAATCCACATGAAATAAAGTCATTAATATTTCCAAGAACAGCTCTTCGCGAGTCCTGTTTTTGTGCCAAATATTCCTTTAACGTCCGCTTCCTGGCTGCGTGATAGTTCGTTAATGCATTTCATTGTTTAAGCATTCCAACAGCAATTGCGGATTATCTTCAGTAAGCATCAGGATATCACTGGATGGATTTCCAGTTTCGTTTTGTCAAACATCCGTATGCACACATCAGTACTTGCATTGTTTGACGAAGCGATCCCGTTGTAAACAGCGTCTCATTCATAAGTTCCGGGCCGGCGTGGTTTACTCACGGCCTCCTCCTCGGCACTTTAGAACGTCCGTTCGCTGTTTCCAAAGCAGAGCTGGAATCCACACGAATCCTGTGCTTGTCCTTCGAAGTCTTTATCCACAGTTTACGGAGTCTTTTGACTATTGTGGTGGCGTTTTAATCCTTGTCTACCATTTAATAGCCACCTCTATCGGGGTTGTGGGTTTTGACGCGCCTCTCTTTGTTTCCAAACAATTCAGCGGAGATCGTAGTTGAATCAGATGAGCTTTATTCACTGATCCACACGGTGCATACAGGAGGACACATTTCTTCGCTTCATAGTAACTCAAAAGTGTATCATTTTCCAAAGTAACAAAAAGAACACGGTCAAAAGACTTTTCCATTTCCCCGTCTATCACCCCCAGCTGTGTCCTATCAACCTACCATATATAGGCATAGCCATGCACGTGATACTGACGCACATATAACAAATAATAAGTGAGCCTTAACTTAATGCATTTTAAACCATAATGTGACTCACAAAAATAGCCAATAATTTACAGTATAATCTAATTTATATTATTATTAAGCCCAACATTCAGACAATAATAACAAAAGGTAAAATGGCTCTAACACTTCCCTTTCTGGGCTAAACACTTTTTTTGAAAATATTAACGTTTGTAAGGCATCACTGTAATGTCTAAGGTAAAAGTGTATTCATATTTTCAGACAAATAGGCTTTAGTATGCTGTGATGAGGACAGGTGCACGTTTGTAGTTAGGAATAACTCCTGAGGTTGCCTGCTTCACCAACAGTGTTGTGTTCAATATTCACATAACATAAGAAGACGTCCTGAAATCAAATTAAAAATATGTATTATTTGTACTTTATAGTAAAACAATTCTGCCTTGATTTTGAGTAAATGAGTCACATGATATAAAAGCTACCGGAAAGATTGAGACTTTAGACTATCTTTCCTTAAAATATTAAAATAAAAAAACAACAACACTTACACAGGAATACTACGGTATGTTAAATATTGCAATAAATGTGTTAGCTCATTAGCTCACTGGAGGTCCCTGGTGGTCTAGACTCTAGTGGTTAGGATTCGGCGCTCACCGCCGCGGCCCGGGTTCGATTCCCGGTCAGGGAACACTGTTTATGCCGCGAACAACTTCAGGAATAAATAACTAAATAAACAAATGGATATCGAAATTAATGACTGTATACATATATACAAATTGAGAATAAAACAGAACACACATCTTTTATATTTCTACATTTACGTTGTAGTGGCAATTTCTTATGTTACCTTATATGCTAAAACCAAATGCTTCTAAAAGCATTGTCTAACACTACTGTACCATTTCTTCATATATGCTGTTTCCTACTCTAATGAGGGTTATTATTCTCAAGCGCTTCAAGGCCACAGGGCTGATTTGGCAGACTATGTTGAAACTACTCCTCTTCACACTAAGTTTGAACTTCCATATTCTGATAACTGTTATACTTTCTACAGCTCAAGGACACATGTGTCTAATAGCGATATGAGACATCCGTGTGAAAGCAGATTTCTGAGGCGTTCCGCCATGCTACACAAAACTCTGTCTTCCCGCCCTATCTTGTATATAAGCTTTGCTATTTTGTGACTATTGCGCACACTCATGCAGACTATCCTATACTCTGTGAGACCTGTGCCTTTGAAGCTTCAAATAAATAACCAACAAGACAACGCTGCTTGCTTTCACCAGTTTATTATTGATTACTCTCATTGTACATCTTTACAGTATTGACGAGTCTAAAATATCCACAACAGCGTTCACTTACATTGTTCAGAAAACAAAAGCCTACCAGGGCATCTGGAGTCAGGTTTCTTTAATATGTCCTTTAGAAACAATGGAATTAAGCCTCGGTACCTTTCCAACTTTACCAAACTTCTGTTTTTTTTCCCATTTAAAGAAAACTTCCATTCAAAACGGTTATCTCATTTTAAAGTCCATAATTTGCCTGTGGCTGAGAGGAAGAGTTGTTGTCTTTGAGTCAGAAGGTGGTGGGTTCAATCCCAGACGTGCAGTCATCATGTTGATTTATCCCAGTGTGTAGTTTGCCGCTTGTTAAATGTGTGTGTTATCTCACTGCTATAGTGGAGAAGAGCTTCAAAATCTCAAACCTGTTAGAAATCCCATCCCTTAAACCCCTGTCACTGAGTTTTAGGTAGTAGCAACACCACTAATAAACATTTATATCTGGCTCTTGAGGGCTCTGGAGAGAAGTGTACTTCTTGCGCCACATACATCAATACAAGTAAATCAAAGTTTATTTAATCAGCCCAATATCACAAATTGTACTTTTGTCTCAGGGGGCTTTACAGTTTATACAGAACATGAATATGCCGGAAATTCCCGGTGCTGTAAGCTTTTAAAATATTTATTGAAGACAGAAGAGCCACTTTGTGCACAACTTGACACATAGCTCCCAAATGAAAGTGTGACTGGTCAGAGGAAGTAAAAGAAAATCTTACAGCAACTCAAAGATATTGTTAAAGACACGTGCACTTGTTGAACGTTCAGAGCAATTGAAAGTACATTTGTTATAAATGTTGTTGTATCCACAGAATACAAGGCTACCAAGCAGAACAACATTGTGAAAATGAAGTAATAAATACATTTATATTGGGGAAAATAAATGTAGAAATTCATTCAATATAATGCGTGTTCTGTTTTAGTCTCAACTTTTTTTTTTTTCTTGTATATTTTTTAATTCCTGTATTTATTTATTTGTTACTTATGTCATATTCTGTCCTCCATATCTACCCAGATACGCAGCCTTGGAATAAACTAGGATCCCAGAAAGAAAAAAAAACTCGAATGTCTGTTCTTGCCCTTTTTTTTATGAACCAAACCAAATTATCTTTAGTGAAAGGGGCGGGGCATTCGAAACAAAAACCCTCTCTAAATCCATCTGAGCTCATGAAAATATACAGCATGGCATCACTGATATTGATACTAGACATATTTAGAGTGGATTGACGTATGGCCATCAATAACTTTTGCTGCCTTCACCTTCAAGAGAGGGAGTTTTGATACAAATGTCCTTTAAGGTTTGTGAAATAAAAAAGCATCGCAGTCGTTTTCCCGTTTACTGTTTCAAGAAAGAAAGACAAAAAATGTGTCTGCATTTGTACATTTGAAAGTGCATTGCAGTATATAAAAAGTGAGAGTTTCACTGACACTTTTATTAGCTGAGATGCTTGCTGGGATGTTAACAGTTAACAGGGCGATATACTGATGCTGTTCTGATAGACATGTTGAAGTGTGATGGAGGACACCTGTTGTGACATCACTGATTTGAGTGTGGTCAGAACATATAGGTGTGCACCTTGGATGTTTAAAGAGCAGCACAGCAGCAGTTCTAATTTGTTTTTTAGATTCAGGATTAAAAAAATTGGAAGCATTTTTTTTATTGCATAATCGGAACAATCTACACAAAACACAAGTTAACTATTTCAATATTCTTTAACGTCTGCTTAGCTACCATTTGTGTTTTACAAGTAGTACAAATGTGATGACAATATAAGCTTATCAAAACATTGGTGAGGATTGCACACCCTGCGAACTGGCTATGCTCATGAAATATCTCATAAGGTGCAATATTCTACTGCTCCATGTCATTATCGTTCTGCAGAGTCTTCATTGCCAGGCCCCACAGAGTGACACTGGAGGTAAACTGGCCCTCAGTGGACCTGTACGACCCACTGATGGGCCGGCTGGAGGAAGTGAGGGAGCCGCAGTGATTATCTGTGGGAGGAAGGTAGGGTCTCCCCATCGGATCTCTGCCCATTTCCCCTGACATCCCATTCTCCACATACGGCCCGTACACCGCCTCCTCAGAGAGGTGGAGGGACTTGGCAAGCTTCATGTGGTCTGAAGAAATCATGGCTGTGCTCCTCTCCTGGTGGTTGGAGGAGAGCAGGTGATGGGGGACCAGGGATCGCAGCTCTGGAAGAGGGGTGGGGGTGGGAGCTGGGCTGATTTGCATGCTGGGAGGTGGAGTCTCTGTATGAGGTGTTGGTGGTGGTGAAGGCGATGAGGGTTTCTCTAACCCTGCATGGGGCGTCGTGCTGGAGAAAGGCTGCGAAGTGGAGGCGGGAGGACGTTTTCTCAGGCGGACAGGTTTGGGGACAGGGGCACCTTCTGAGCTACAGGGGGGGTCAGAGTTGTCTGAGGGCGGGCTGTCGGTTGGAGCCCCCTTGCAGTGTCGGTTGCTGTGTCTCCTCAACATGGCGGAGCGGGTGAAGCTCTTTCCACAGGCGTTACAGATGTAAGGCTTCTCACCCGTGTGTGACCTTATGTGGCGCTGCAGGTCCCCTGAGCCGATGAAGCACTTTCCTACAATATTTAAGAAAACACACATTAAATGTAGATACTGTGAAGGCATTAGCTAGAGTATATTCTGAAGATCAAGCTCTACTTGGGGAATTCATCACTTGACTTAAGAATTTTCATGTCACAATTTTTGTTAATAAAGTTTTCTGTTAACGGACTAATTATTTCAGTCCTAGGAAAGGGATTTATGCAACTACATCCAAAGTGAAATCAACGTGAATAACACTTTCAAGAAGATAGCCGCTGTTCCCATCCTTACCGCAGGTGGCACAGCTGTGAGGCTTCTCTCCAGTGTGGCGGCCCTTGTGCTTCAGAAGCTTTCTGTGCGTGTTGAAGGACTTCCCGCATTGGTCACATGTGAATGTCTTGTCTGTGGTGTGAGTCCTTTTGTGCTCCTTGAGATTACTTAAATTGTTAAATCCTGAGTGACAAGACAAGAACAGTGAATAACACACCAGGAGAAAAATATGTTACAGCTGAGTCTGTGAACAACGCAGCTCACACCACTGTGGATGATTTTGTAAAGGTTTAACTTGAGAACTAGACCATTCATTAAACACTGCAAATATATTGATTAGGAATATTATAAAGAAAAGTGATTCTGTTTAGAGCGATCATTTACCTCGACCACATATATCACACAGATGGGGCTTCTCTCCTGTGTGGACCACTTTGTGACGATGGACATCCCCCGATGCGGTAAAGCTGGAAAACACAGATAAATATTGAATTTTAAAGGCTAGTCCGGAAATCTACATAAATTGCTAAGATTTTGGAAACTAGTAATCAGTTAGGAGTTAAGGCAGACACAAAAACATAAAATAAACACAACATTGAAAGATAATTCCTTTATAAGAGTAAGGGGAATGACAAAAAAGTTGAATTAGATATAGGGCAATTTGATACATGGAGTTAGCTTACCTTTTACCACATAACTCACAGATGTACGGTCTTTCTCCAGAGTGTCGCCGCAAATGTGTCTGTAAATTTCCAGCCTGTGAAACAAAATAAGTTAGATTGATATCTAAGAATAACTGTGGGAAATAAGAGTAATACACCAGACAATACCTGTGAGAAATGTTTTCCACAAACATTACACTGAAAGGGCTTCTCACCTGCATGAAAGAAAAATAGGTTTGTGTCTGAAAACAGTATTGTAATTACATTACAATTACATTACAATTACTACAGAAACGTGTTAATGTGTGATTTATAAAGACTAAATACCGGTATGTGAGCGCTTGTGCAGCTCCAGGTTGCTCGGGTGTTTGAAGATCTTCCCACACACCTCACAACAGTACTGCTTGTTTCCGGTCTGCAGCGGTGGCTCGGGCACAGTCTTCAGACTTTGCTCTTCTTCGTTCACAGGTGGAGATGTGGGAGGTTGTACTTCTGTTGGCATCTCTGCAACAGGCTCCTTGTTGACGTTAAGGTCCTCAACCGGAGCTTCTGTAGCTTCAGTCTGGACCACTGTCTCTTCTCGCTGAATCTCTTTGGGACAGCTGAGGACAGGCTCACTCATGGACTCAGCAAACATTTCCTCCAAAGCCTTCTGAGACCGGAGGTAGTTGTATTTCTTTAGGTACACAGCCTTCTTTGGGCGCATTGGTTTGTTGAGCATGGGGTCTTCTGAGTTAGAGCTGGGGGTGTTTAAATTATCTGAGGGTGTTAAAGAAGAGACAGGGTTCTTGTCGACTGCCACAGATGTGCAGGGAGGATTGGGCTGAACTGCGTTTCCTGAGCATACAGGAGTGTTGCTGCCTCCCTGACCGACTCCAAGCTGAATCGGCGGCTCTTCCACCAGCACCAAGGGGCACGGAGCTTGATTTAAGGCTGCACTATTAGTCTCAAGTGCACTCTGTTTGAAGTACTGCTTACTGTAGAAGTTACGGAGCTTGTAGCCATGGACAAGCTGTTTTTCTACAGGCGCCTGAGTGCTGCCGGCTGTGTCACAATTTGTGCTACTATTAGAAACAGAAAGCTGCATCCTTTTGTTGTGGTCCATGTCTGCGCTGAAGCTGGTCCTCTGGGTTTCTGAGGGACAGTGGAGGTCAACATCGTGAGGAAGACCGCTCCCCAAGAGGCAGTCGTGCTCGGAGCTCAACATGCCCGGGAGAGAAAATGATGGGATCTCCACAGGTGGAGGGCAAGGCTTGAGGAAAGTATTGCACATGATCTGGACATTTAGAACCTGCAAACACTGAGCAATGTCCAGGAGTGCTTGAACATTATCTTGGTTGATGTCAAGGTGGGAGGTGTACATGTAGTCCAATATTTGTCCCATACCGCTCACATCCTGGATGACCAAGTTGAACACCTCATTCTTCTGACTGGGGGAATTTTGGAATAAAGACCTGGAAAAATATCAAAGCAGTACTTTGTTACTCTAAAATAGCAGTGAATGATTACTGTGCTAAATAGAATGGATGGAAACCACACAAATACACTGATTCAACACTCCATTAAATACAAATAGGCACCTGAAATATGAGCTGAAAGCAGCAAGGACGTTTTTGTGAGCTTTGAAGCAGACACCTTTGACCACTAGCATGCAGTCACAGAGCAGACCCTGGATCCTCTGCTCCTGGAGCTGCTGCAGCAGATAGGAGCTGTGGGTGGACAGGGCGTCCATGCTCACTCAGCTGCTGAACCACTCAGATCCAGACAAACCTAGGGGGACAAATAATAAATATATATGTTTTTTAAAATAAATACGATGTATTTAGTTTGTTTTAATTCATGAAACACAACAACATTTAAAGTGATGGTAGGGGTTTTTCTAAATTGATAAATTCATATATAATTCAACAACCGCGCAGAATCTAGTCGGTCTGTGCTACGAGACCACCCATGCAAAAATTGGGATGAAACCCACCAACATGCTAACTACAATGCTAGGCTAAACAACTATAACGGTAAACAGTGTGAGTCGGTAAGGCATGAAATCCCTGAAGAAATACATTTAAAACCGAAATTGAAAGTTATGAATCCTTGTAGTTCAGTCAAGTTTGACATAAATATAACCTACATCTGAGGAGTCCACCTTTTATTTGGATGATGGGTCACTTTTCCAGAGTAAGAAACGTCACTTCCCCTCCTGGTGCAACCTGTATTTAGAGCCGTCAAAACATGAAGCAGGAGAAAATAGAATCATAACTTTGAGACTAATGAGCAATTAAAGTTTAATATAATGTTTGTAAAATAAGTGTAAAATAAGTGTAATCTCCTGCTATTTAACTACCGAATAAAAACAAAGCTTTGCACACGGTTTGTTTTCACGCTGGTCAGAACTTCTCTCATGTTACAATTTTACACGGAAGACTTTAAGTGGCACTAACGTATAGTTCGGTCACGTGTGTTTTGAAAAGTTTACGGGAATGGAAAGCTACACGGCTCCATTGGCATTAATACATCCGCAGTAATTGGTTAATTTTAACATTTGCTGTCTTTGGATAACGTAAGCTTCTTTCGGTTAGCTAACATTAGCTCAAACCATTGCGGTGGACATATTCCGCATGAAGATTGTACCGATTTCGTTTTAACGTTAAGTGACACGTTGGTTGCAGTCAGTAGGAACCAGATTCAATCAAAGTTATAAATCCTTTTTAGACTAGCAACA
Organism: Gymnodraco acuticeps; assembly: GCF_902827175.1. Classification (NCBI taxonomy): domain Eukaryota; kingdom Metazoa; phylum Chordata; class Actinopteri; order Perciformes; family Bathydraconidae; genus Gymnodraco; species Gymnodraco acuticeps. The sequence goes on from NW_022991244.1 coordinate 163,858, forward strand.
TTGTCGTTCAAATATGGTAGTTTTCACCTGCAACGGGTGTGGTGAATCCGTGAAAAAAGCTCAGGTTGATAAACACGTGAACATGTGTCGGGGTTGCCAGAGCCTGTCCTGCATGGACTGCGGAAAAGACTTCTGGTAAAGACGGACTATTTACTATTGCTTAACTTTAAAATGTTGAACCCAATCTGACTGTGTGTAATGGTGTGTCTATGTTCACATTAAACAGGGGTGATGACTACAAGAACCACGTTAAATGTATCAGTGAAGACCAGAAGTATGGAGGCAAAGGGTACGAGGCTAAGGCAAACAAAGGAGATATAAAACAGCAGCAGTGGATCCAGGTACAGAGAAACGACACGACACCCCTCGCTCTTGTGTATTTGTTTTTTCAAATCGTCTTTTGTTGCTAACTTGATGAATCCCCTCCCTCAGAAAGTCCATGACGCCATGAACAAACCTGGAGTCAGCGCAAAGCTAAAGGATGTGCTCCAACAAGTCAGCTCGTATGACAACGTCCCTAGAAAGAGGGCCAAGTTTCAGGTTGGTATTACTTCAGTATATCAATCATTGGCTGTTTTATTGAACATCTTGTGTTATTCTATACCAACAAACAAGAATATCTAGTTCATATCATGGCCCAATGAAATGAAAATGAACCAATTTCAACTCAATCCAATGAAAAACATCAAGAGTCAAGGCTTTATTGCCATGTAGTAGCTACACTGTAGATATGGCAATTAAAAACTGAAGTTCCAGGCTCCTCACAACAATGCAACACTATATATATATATATATATATATATATATATATATAGGACATAAAACAAATAAAACCAACAACTCGTAAATTCATAAGACTTCTGAGTAGAGCTGTGCGATTTGCAAGTTCCCATGGTTTTTAATAGAAGTTTGAAGAATAAGTTTAAAAAAAAGAATTCTAACGTAAACTGGGAGTTTGTGGTGAGTTAGTATGAAATGACGCACATGTGAAAGTGAAGCAGATGCAAGTGTGTGTTGTTGTTGTTGTTGTGTCTCTCATCTACTCTACTTTTGTGTTTTTCTTCAGAACTGGATGAGAAACAGTCTTCAAATATCTAACACAGGTCTTCATGATGAAGTGTGGGACATCCTCTCTGCAGGTGACAATGTAAGTAACTCTGCCTAAAGCTTACTTTTAAGTTTTGTTTGACCAATTCTCTTTGCATACCACTCACTGTCAGCCATTATAGACAGAGGTGAAATAGTTTTAGTTAATTCAAGTCAACAGTAAGCATGCTACACAGATGTATGTTATCTGACCCAATTCATATTATTTTCATATTTATAGGTTATCACTTTATGTGGTTTTCCTTTTGTGTTTTTTTTTTTATACTCTCTATTATTCCCTACCCATAATCCAGCAGCCTCCTCAGGCCCCCCCGGAGACTAAAGAAGCTAAACAGACAGTGGCTGGAGTCAAAGCGGAAACTAATGGAGACGAAAAGCAGAACGGCAATCAAGACGCGGAGAAGAAGAAGAAACTTAACAAACGGGAGCGTAAAGAGGCCCGGCAGCAGAAGAGTGGGAAGGCTGTGAAAACTGCTGAAAAGACGGATGCCCAGGAGCCAGGAGAAGGCAAAAAGAAAAAGAAGGACAGGAAGAGGAAGCACAGCAGTGAGGAAGAAGAGGAAGAGCAGAACGGTGCTGGGAATGAGACAGCCAGCAAGAAGACTAAGACGAGTAAGGCACCCTTTAAAGACATGCTTTTCTCCTTACAGTATTTGATAAGATTGTATTGCTATTTGCAACAGCGCAGCATTTTGTCTATTAATGAATACGTGTGGAATTGCTCAATTTTAGCATCAGCCGCTTTGTAAGGTTTGTTACAAACAATTGAGATGAACATTTATTTTATTCAAGAAATGATGGTAAATTCGTTTATTATTCAGAACATCTGTTTTATTGCAGTGCACTCTTATGTCTTTGTGTTAGGAAATATTGTCTTTATAATTATAGCGGATTATCTTTAAAACAAAAAACTTTCTTTTGATGTCTTTATGTAATATGCGTTATTTAGCTAAATATATACATGTTTATATTCTTTTTTGTCAGCTGACCAAGAGGAAGATGATTCAACAGAAGAGACAGAGGACCAACAAGTTCCCAAAGGTAACATGGTTCCCATAGATTTACATGTTATAGAAGTGATGGTTTAACACAACAAAGCCACCAGGGGTCATTGTTGCTTCTTGTGTTTACAGACAGGAAATGTGAATAATAAGTGTATTATCAACTGGCAGCTCATTTTTGTTTTTGATTAATTTACAGGCAAATTCAACTGGAAGGGAAATATCAAGGCAGTACTGAAAGACTCAGATGACCAGGAGCTGCCCTTAAAGAAACTCAGGAAGAAGGTGAAGCATGAAGTGAAGTGTTTGAATATCATGAGTTTGATCCCAGCACGTTCAGTTCTCTTTGGTTAATTATGATGTTAAGAGCTTGTTCTTCTTTTTCCAGGTTTTGGCAGCGTACTACACTTTCACTGGTGATGGAAACTTTAGAAAGGAGGAAGAGGTGCTCGCGATTTTCAACAAGAAGGTCACCAAGAATCCCAAATTTAGAGTTTTGAAAGAAAGAGTTAGACTTATAAAGTAGAGCTGTTTGTCCCGCCCGTCTGGCATGAAACGTATTGTTCATAGACTTTTAAAATATAAAAGCCTTTGTTGTCTGCCAGCTTCCCTCGGATGTTTTTTACAGATGACCTAATCTCAAAGATTAAATCATTTTATAACTGAATAAGGTGTTGGTTGTTTTACTGATTGTATTGAAGAAGGCTTTTACAAATTACCTTACAAGGTGTCATTGTTTAATGTATGAAATGACAATTGTGACAGACGGCCGCTCTGTTTCACATTCCAAGCCCACGGTAAGTCTGGGAAATAGCACCTTATCTGTGGGATTGGATGTTGGAGTGGGGGAAGGGAAACAGGAGAGGTGCACCTGAGGTGAATTTGACTCTCACACGGGACGAAGCTAATGCACATTCCTCGGCACCCCGAACGGGGTTCACTTGGCCAGGGACACAGAAGCTCCATAGAAGCAAGATGCTTGGTGTCAGCCTGAGGTGAAGTTTTAATGCTGTCTGATTTTCAACCGCTAGAATGAGCAACCTCTACGCCGCGCACACACACACACAAGAGGAAATCAGCCCAGCTTTATGAGGGTCGAGTAATCCCGGCAGGTTTAACACTGATGCTCATTCATCACTCTGTTCACCTGTAATTGTATATTGCATACTTTGGGTATTAGTCAAGCTGTTACTCAAGTTTTCTAGTATCAACAGTTCAGTCAAGAAGAGCTCATTATGGGCAACCACTCTTAGACAATTACATTTTACCACAATCTCCAGCAGCCGATCATCGTTCTGCAGTCAACATATAAATGTGTTCTACTCTCTCCTGCAGTCAGCTGTGATTTCAGGCATTAATGCTGCGGCCTAGACCCCTGGGGAGTTCCTATTCTACTTACTGCTGCACATCCCCCTTAAGATATGTGTTATCATGATTGGGGTCTTATCGCTAAAGAGTGAGGGTTGTTAGTCTCTGCTGATTGAACTGAAGTGACACTTACCTCGGACTCGGAGTCGTCATGGGACAGAGCTCGTCTGTAGCGCACCTTGCTGTTCCCCCGCGAGTCCTCCTCTCTCTCCTCCAGCTTTGCTTTTGTCCTGTGCTTCTTCATGAGGAAATTATCTACCACCCAGAACATGAGGGCCTAAAAGCAAACAGAAAATACTTCCGTGAATTATATCTCGCCACCGGGAAATAATAGAAGTTATTTTTTTACATTCATAAACACACAAGAGAATGAACATGGTATGAACAAAAAAGGATGAATCTGAATTAAACTTGACATGTCGAGCGTTGGTGAAGCCGGAGCAGTGAAATGAGGGGGCAAAGAGAAACACAAAGTAACAGCGGACTTACATTGACGAAGAACGGAACGATGAGCATGACGATGGCCAGCTCCAGGTCTGGGTTTTGTATGGGGTTGAGGAGAGCCAGCTGAGCCAACTCTCTCACACACACACACACACACACACACACACACACACACACACACACACACACACACACACACACACACACACACACACACACACACACACACACACACACACACACACACACACACACACACACACACGGAAATCAGCCCAGCTTTATGAGGGTCGAGTAATCCCGGCAGGTTTAACACTGATGCTCATTCATCACTCTGTTCACCTGTAATTGTATATTGCATACTTTGGGTATTAGTCAAGCTGTTACTCAAGTTTTCTAGTATCAACAGTGTTTTTGTGTTGTGTTTGTTTTAATCTAGACCCCACAGGATACTCCAGATAAAATGTAACTATACCTGTCTTTGCTGTTGCAAAACAAATCTTAGATTGATTTTTTTGTATCTCTTCTACTTGATACTGTAAGATTATCTGTGTGGCCATGTGCTATCTGTGAGTGCAATTTCCTCCCTGAACTCATAACACTGTCTTAGGTAAAAAAACATGACATGTTCGTACTGAAACAATAATGATATTAAAAAATACCATGCAAGTGAAAAGTAAAGTAAAAAAAACCTATACTATCCTACGGTGGCCCTGAAGTGCAAGACACCACAGCATTTCACAAACGCTACAGCATTTCACAAAACGCCGCAACATTTCACAAAACGCCGCAGCATTTCACAAAACACCACAGCATTTCACATTGGACGGAAAGGGTATTCCTTAGGGAGAACACTTCTTGTTTGTGATTGGACAGAGCCAGCCAGAGAAGCACTGCTGTGATTGGTTGTTTTTGCTGCCAGTCAAGAAATGACACTTCGTGATTGGCCCAACACATCAGCCGTTAGCTGTTAGCACACACTCAGAGCTCACAGCTCCTCATATATGTTCAGAAACTGGACAAAAGTTAAACATATGCAAAACACAGACTGTCTATGTCATGGCGAATACAGTCGCTGCTTTATTTATGTTTGTATGACGTTGTGAGTGTGGACGGAGCAGCTACAGGTTAGCTCAGCCTGATGGATCCGATTCCTATAGGATTTACATGGATACGCCCCGCCCCCTCTCCAGCGTCTTGTTTGAATGACAGGAGTGAACACAGAATTATTTCTTATTAATTCATGTTTTTTAAGGGGCTTATCTCCATCATGTAAATACTATGGTAGACTACCCAATATTCGCATCGCTCTAATCGCTCGAGTTTCACCGCGGCTGTCAGCTGTGTTTGCTCCTGTCATTCAAACAAGACGCGCTGGAGAGGGGGCGGGGCGTATCTCCATTCTATGGGAGATACCAACTACAACAAAATGAACATATTTGACCGTGATTTAATTGTAATACACGTTTCAAAGTGATGCCGAAGTAACTACATACTGATAACGGTTAGTAAAAACCATGAATTAACGCTTTGACAAGTCTGCAGACAAGACGGCAGGCGAAAAGCTTTTAAAATGCGTGTTTTCTGAACACCATCCATTAGGCTAAACTAACCTGTAGCTGCTCCGTCCACACTCACAACAACGTCATACAGACATAAATAAAGCAGCGACTGTATTCGCCATGACATAGACAGTCTGTGGTTTGTACATGTTTAACTTTTGTCCAGTTTCTGAACAGATATGAGGAGGCTGTGAGCTCTGAGTAGGCTTGTTTGAGACGCGTTGCGGCTCGCCTCGAAAGTAGACGAGAATAGCCGATCGCAGCCGGGGGAGGTCTCAAAAAGCTCGCCTGAAGTCGGACAGCTCGGAGTCTTCTTCTTTCTTCTTCTTCTTCTTCTTCTTCTTCTTCTTCTTCTTCTCTTCTTCTTCTTCTTCTTCTTTCTTCTTCTTTTCTTCTTCTTTCTTTCTTTCTTCTTTCTTCTTCTTCTTCTTCTTCGCTTCTTCTTCTTCTTTCTCTTCTTCTTCTTCTTTTCGTTCTTCTTCTTCTTCTCTTCTTCTTTCTTCTTCTTCTTCTTCTTCTTTCCTTCTTCTTCTTCTTGTTCTTTCTTCTTCTTCATTCTTCTCTTCTTCTTCTTTCTTCTTCTTCTCGTCGTTTGCATTTATAAGAATGCACACATGTGTTTAATCGTTAATGTCAGATATGTAGCCTACTAAGTAAATACATTTGTTCCTGCTCAAGATTAGATTCAACTTTATTGTTATTGCACATATTACAGGTACTGAGACAACGAAATGCAGTTTAGCTTCTAACCAGGTGCAAAAAGCAGTAAAGTGAAAAGTAATGTAGGCCTACACAATCTACAGAATAAAATATAGAATGAATTGAATGATGAATAAACAGTGAGGGGTATGAATACACTAGATATCAGCCTGTGAGCAGTATGAACAGTGTGTACGAATATGCTAAGATATATAAAGTATGAAAACGGTAAGCAGTGCAAATATAGTATAACATATATAGATATGAATTTCATGATGATAAACATTGTGGAACAATTATGAAAAATAGTAGATGGTATGTAATGGAGGGGGGCGACGTAAAACTGACACAAAACAACAACAAACTTTTGCCGAGCCATTGGAGAGTTTCATCACCAGCACGTGGTAAAAAACCACCAATGAGCGCTCAGCTCGAGATACCAGCGAGGTCGTTTCCCATCAAGCATTTCGGCTTCCGCAGCCCGTGGAGAGGAACTGCTCGCATCGCCGCGCCTCGCTCTCAAGGCTGCGGGCGTCTTTGTCCCGCGAGATTTCAACGTCTCATGTAGGCGAGCCTCCAGAGCAAGTCGGACAAAATGACTAACCATCATGCAACGCACTAGCAAGACGTTGATCGAAATTGCGCAGGTCTCGCTTGTCTCAAACAAGCCTAGTGTGTGCTAACGGCTGATGTGTTGGGACATATTGCGCTGTCGGGCGTTGACCAATCACGAAGCGTCATTTCTTGACTGGCAGCAAAAACAACCAATCACAGCAGTGCTTCTCTGGCTGGCTCTGTCCAATCACAAACAAGAAGTGTTCTCCCTAAAGGAATACCCTTTCCGTCCAATGTGAAATGCTGTGGTGTTTTGTGAAATGCTGCAGCGTTTTCTGAAATGCTGTTGTGTTTTCGGAAATGCTGTGGCGTTTTGTGAAATGCTGCAGCGTTTTCTGAAATGCTGTGGTGTTTTCGGAAATGCTGTGGCGTTTGTGAAATGCTGCGGTCGTTTTGTGAAATGCTGTTGTGTTTTGTGAAATGCTGTAGCGTTTTCGTGAAATGCTGTGGTGTTTTCTGAAATGCTTGTGTTCTGAAATGCCTGTGGTGTCTTCAACTTCAGGGCCACCGTAATTTTCAATAGAGTTAGGGGTTCTACTGCCTAAACCTTGGTAGCTGGTGAGACCATTAGCTTAAAGTGCTAAAGTTAGCGTATGCAAACTTGGGATTGATATCACTGTGGTGGTAAATAGTGGTGGAAGTCGTTTTCAGATCTTACTAAAAGTGGCAAACATGGTTATAAATGCTCTGTTACATGTACAAGGTAAATTAAACATCGCTCTCCAGTAAAAGCACAAAAGTATTTGAATTAGAATTTGAATTGGCATCCAAATATAGTACAAGTATAAAGCAGTGATAACATTAACAGCTAGTTTGAAGTTTTTATGATCTTAGCATGGAGCTTTTGATACATGTTTATAGAAGTTACATTTATTTTAACAGTCAAGTAATTCAACACAAACCATTTCTAAACTTGGCATTTATTCAATATATGCCAATACTTTTGGTGGATTCCTAATCCTTTTTTTTGTTTTAGCATTTATCATTAACCTTGTAATTGTCACCCGTGCTCTGTCTAGCAAAAGTTGGTCTCCCTTAAATGTGACACGAAAGCACAGTAGGCTACAGCAGTGGAGTACATCTATTTCTCTTTTGCTATTGTAAGGAGGCGGAAAACAATGACCAGGTATTCCTTCTCTTACTAATCCCCAGGGTATGAGCCAGATTTCTCGGGGGCTGATATCTCAGAGTATGAGGTAACACCCTTTAGTCTGGTGCATCTGCACAGGAACAACAAATGCTCAGTGGTGAGGAAGTACAACAGATCTTCTATTTAAGTAAAAGTAGCCACAGGCCTATACTACAGTGGGTACAAATCTTCATTCAAAATGTTACTACTCTGGTAAAAGTACAAGCATCAAAATATACTTAAAGTGTAAGGTGTTCATTATGAAGAATGGCCAAATGCAGGATATTATATTATTGGATAACATAAATGGCAGTGTTTATCACTTCAATGATAACGCTGGTGCATATTTTAATTACAGGAGACTAATAATAGTATTCTTTAAATCTATAATCAAAATGATTTACATTCAATCTCAAAAGAAAATAGCAGCTTTTAGTCGTCCAATACATTTTGTGGAGTAGAAGTATAAAGTAGCAAGGAAATAATCAAGTAACATTTCTTAAATTGTGCTTAAGTACAGTCTTGTAGTAAATATACTCACTTACTTTCAACCACAAATGGTCACATGTGCACAAGCTAACATTTGACTACATGCCTAAGAGTTTGATTAACACTTGTGATGATTAAAGATGTATTGCAGTCAGTTTTAGGTGTACCTAAAAGGCATCAGAGTGTTACTGTTGCAGAATGAGCGGTAGCAGCAAGTATCATTCACTTGTCTTCACTACACGTGCCCTGCCTGTGCCAGGTTGAAATTGATAGTGAATTAGTATAAAGGTATCAGCAGTGTCAGATTAGTGCCCGCGCTATGTAAAAGTATACATTCAAGATCAAGATAAATGTTGGAGTACAGCCAGCTATTATGCATTCTGTAAAGTTTTTGAGGGATAGAAGCAAATGTGCCCTGTTTGACTTTTTGTTCCAATATCCTCAGTTAGCCTTTGAGGGTCAGTTTCAATTCCAGCCCGGTGGTCCAGTTTTGTTTCGTGCTGTCTGTGCCAAGAAAGAAGGATCTATACACAAAACACAGTGCTTGCATCAGACAATTTGGTTTTGTATAGATACAAAAAAAACAATGGGCAATTCATATTGCGATGTAGAAACTGCATGGTCTTATTTTTATCTTGGTTTTATGGAAATTATAGATAGACATGCACCCCTGCGTACATTTAGAGTGAAGGGGACGAGACAAATCCTTGGTTTTCTGCTGAATTATCTAGTCTCCTACATGAGAGAAACAAGGCCTGGGCAAAGGCTAGGAAATCAGGCTCAGAGGTAGAATGGCTACGCTTTAGGCAGCTAAGAAATAGCTTCACATCGCAAATCAAAAGTGCTAAGTCTAAGTATTATCTGTCAGTAACCACAAAGAACCTGAATAATCCTGGAAAATGTTGGAAAGCCATACAAATCGATATCCACCGGTGATATCCGTAATGAGCTAACCTCCGTGCCTTACCACAGCATCTGGCACTATATCGGACAGGGCCACTATGTTAAATTGTTTTAATGAGCATTTTGTGTCCTGTGGCTCTCTGTTTGATTCTGTCACTAACTCTGCTGCTGTGAACACCACAGTCTGTGATTCTGAAAAAACGTGTTTTGGAAAACCCTTTTAGTTTTTACCTCCTTTTACTGTTGATGTTGTTCGTGGAAGCTTTAACCAAGTTAGATCCTAAGAAACCGGCTGGCCCGGAGAACGTAGAACCTTTCTTTTTAAAGATAGCTGCAGATTGTATTGCTCCACCTCTCTCACTACTCTTTTTAACCTCTCCCTCAGCACAAACACAATTCCAAAATTGTGGAAGTCAGTGTATGTCCTGCCTCTACTAAAAGGTGGGGAGGCCACTTTATTAAATAACTATAGGCCCATCTCTAAATGATCAGTTCTGGCTAAGGTTCTTGAACGCCTAGTGAGTGAACAGGTAAAGGTGTTTTTATGTTCAAATGACATCCTGTCTAAACATCAGTCAGGCTTCAGAAAGCAACACAGCACCATCACTGCGACAATGAAAGTGGTGAATGATGTGGCGAGTTTTTTCGATAATAAGCAGAGTTGTGCAGCTCTATTTATTGACCTGTCCAAAGCGTTTGATAACGTCGATCATCGCATCTTAAAGCAGAGGCTACTCAGTATTGGCATATCCAGCCATGCAGTGGGGTGGTTTGTGAACTACCTCTCTGAAAGGTCCCAATGTGTTCATTTTGATGGGCTGTCTTCTGAGTGGTTAAACATTAATAATGGTGTTCCTCAAGGTTCTGTTTTAGGTCCACTTGTATTCTCCATCTACATCAATAGTTTAGGTGAAAATGTCGATGGAGCAACCTTACATTTTTATGCGGACGATACCGTGATGTACTGTGCAGGTCCCTCCATTAAGGAGGCTGCTAAAATCTTGCCTATAGGGCAGCAAATTGGTCAGAACCAGCCCTGGTGTTATCCCCACAGCACCCCCCATTTGAAAACATGTTCCCACGGCTATGTTTGGACAGAGGCATTTTAAGAGGATATGGTGGACATATTATCAGCAATACTTACCCAGCATACTCTGGCAGCAGCATTTTTACACCTTGGAAAGTTCTTTAGAGACTGGCCTTCAGGCAAGTGACACACCCCTGTGACTCTGGCCTCTTATGACAATGCTGTCTTTTAAAGGACTATTTCTCTACTCCTAGTTCAATTCCTCGCAGATTCTTCCATCAGTCCCAGTCATCGCATGTCAGTCAATAGAGATTCAAAAAATGTGTCCAATTCAACAAAAAAAAATGTTGTGAGTGAAGGCCAGAGCTAAATTATAGAGTGTTTGATTGTGTAATTACAAGGTGAGAGAAAACAATTCCACATCCTCCTATGAAATGTATTTTATTTCCTTCTCCATATTATACTTGTAATAGAACATGTGCATGTTGAAACTGCTGGATATCTTCCCCAGCTCATTATGGATTCATAATTTTAATTTTTTTTAAAAATGTATACATTAATAATGTTGTGTGCCAACATTTTGAATTTAAATATAAAATGAAAAAGAAAGTTTGCTCTGAAATGATTTCTCACGAAAACCTTTCTAAATTATAGTAAATTGTAAAAAAAGTTTTAGTCAATATACGTTTTTCTGCTAAAAAAACTAGTGACATTTTAATAAATATTGAAAAAAAAAAGGGATCCAAAAAATCATATATCCTGGCCGGCTTAACCAGTGTGTATTTCTTCAAGCACCAAGATTCATAGTTTATAAAGTACAATTCTGGGCCATTGATTGTGTCATTTCTCTAAACACATACAGTAAAAAATGCCTGTTTTGAAGCCTTAAAAATGGTGCAGGAAAAGGACTTTACATTGTATTATACTTAAGACAGGACTATTCAGTTAAGAGAAGAGAAAAAAATGGAAAGAAAATTGTTATAATGGGTGATGTAACATTAATGACAGGACATAATATGAGGGTCCTTGGCACTGTGTGATCATGGGGCATCACCCTTACAGGCATCAGGACAATATCATATGGAGTCAGACACTGGAAGTGTGCTGGAGGCGTTGACTGGGACTGATGGAAGGATGAGGCTGATGAGACTGAAGAATCTGTGACGAACTAGCGGCTGAGAAATAATGCAAGACAGGCAGCATCATCAAGAGGCCAGCAAGAGTGGACAGAGTGTGTCAGTGTGCTGTCTATCATCCTCTTAAAAATACTCTGTCCAACAATATCAGTCTCATGAAGAAAGGTTTTTTAACGTTTATTCAAAATAGCAGAGAAACATGGCATTCTTGTTCTCAGGGGAGAGAACATTAACAGAGGATTGTGGAAAAGTACACAGTAAGTACTTCATAGTACTTGTGGGGGTAGTTTCACTAGTAATGAGTCCAACAGGATCAATCTCACAAAGAACTAATGGCAATACAAAAGAATTCCTTCATCAAACTTAGCAGAAGTGGCTTGATTTTGTTCTCAGCAGGGGACTTTGACAGAGGGATTTCTCAAACAATACACAGTAAAAGTACTTAAATGAATTGTAAGTACAATAGGCTAACTGATAAGAAGTCAAACAGTATCAATTTCATTAAGAACTAAAGGTAAAATTATATTTTTATCACTCATCAAAGATAGCAGAAAAACATGTATTATGGAGGGGACTTTGACAGAGGATTACTCACAAAGTACACAGTAAAAGTACTTCATTTTATTTCTGGTAGAAGTCAAACTAGAACCGAGTCCAACAGTGTCAGTTTCCTTAAGAACTTGTGGTAAAAAATATTTGTATCACTCATCAAATATAGCAGGAATAATGAAGAGCAGCTGATTTGAAAAAGCAAACTCGAGAGACGGCGGAGTTGACCGCAGTGCAGAATCGCAGTATAGTTTAAATCTCCTAACAATGTTGTCCATTTTAGACATAGGCTTATTATATTTACAGCCTTAATAACATTCATTTTCTGGGCTCAATGTCTGGGCCGTTTTCGCTGTGATTGCTAAATTCCCCTTGTTTATAATAATCACCGTTCCTTCAGCAGGATACTGTAGTGATTCAAAGTGTGATTTTTAACGAGTGCTTTTGTTTGGAAATCACTTCAGTGAGTTTCGCCCCGCCCCTCATTTAGTAAAGCAAAAAGCAAAAACGCCTCTCAGGCGTTTACGTGTTTAATAAAGAAAAACAATTGGACGGTAGATACACGGATTATACACGGATTTTCTTGGATTACTTTTGATTTACTTCGAAAACATTTCTAAAGTAAAATTTATATTTTCGACGTTTTATTTTCATATTGATATTGTTTAGCTATGTGTTCACGTTTGAAAAAACTGTCGCTTTCGAGTGCGTCATAAGAAAGCGACTCTGTCTAACAGGAAGTGCCATCTAAACACTGCTTAGCCGTTAGAGCTGTAAAATAAATTTAGCAACAACAAAATGATGAACGACAGTGAACTTGCCACTTTGCGGAATAGATTTAAGAAAGATGCGGAGTTTCTTATGCAAACAAGGACACATGGTGACGAAGATGAGAAGAGTAAGCTTCAGAAACACTGTGTTTGCTAGCGCTGTTAGCCAACGTTTACAGGGTATTTTAAGAAAGTGCTTTCTGTTAACACTTGAATGAAACGTTAATTTTAAACTCTGTTCCTCTTTGGGCACTAACTTAATGAATGTAAGTGCTAGTGACAACACGTCAAATAAGCCGATCTTGGTGGCTAATCTGAGCTAACATAGTTGTAAGAAGACTAGCTAACTTGTATTGGTAAATCTATAGAAGGGCCAGTCCACTGGCTATATCGTTTTTTAAAAGCCTTTCATCATGTTCCTTTCACAAGTTGAATCATATATTTATAAAAGAAACACATGCAACATTTTTAGTCTAATGTGGGTTAAATGGTGGACAATTGTCCCATTTTGAGGCCCTTCCTGGCAGAAATCCAGCTATTCTTGATTGTTTTGAGTGTGAACAAACGCTGTGTCAGCTCAGACACATAATATCCTCTTCTCTGCTCACTGTCCTTAATCCAAGGGTCATGTCTTTGCCAGTGTAAACTAATAACTGTAATATAAGTTCGATTTTTCCAGTAGTAATCATTGCTGCTTTTATTCAAGTGTACAGATCCTAGGTAGTCATTCTGGCAAAACAAGGTGGTATAGTTTCATGTCGTATCAAAGGTGGACCAACAGCTATAACTTTGATTAAAAATGTAGGCCAACTATTTTCCAGGGCATGGAGTTCACTGTGAACTCTGCACAGACTAGACCAGCAAACTGAGACATTTAAGCAGCCAACAACATCCTCTGATATGTGGAATCAACCAGTAAATTATAGAGATGAATACCTCTCAGAGAAGTGAGATTATATAAAAAAAAGCTATCATTTCATCTAAAAGAAACTCCGTACCCCTTTTGAAGGAGGGGATTTAGCACAAGACAAGTCCACTCTCATATTTGGTAGTAAAATCTATACCAAAAGTATTTTATTATTTTGAATCATGCAATATGTAAGTATTGATGTACCACATTTAAGTGTATTTGCTATGAATAAATGTGTTGTTATAACCTTTTTAAGGTCTCTATTTCTCTAACGTTTACATAGGACATGCTTTTGAAACTATTTATTTCGTTCTTTCTTTCAGGTCAGGACGAAAAAGATGCGAAGCCTCTCCCTCGCATTAACAGACATTCCGTTTTCTGGATCGTGGCATCTGTAGCTGTTACCTACTATGTGGATTTCTTCAACAACATCATAGAGAACGATGATATCAAAAGGTGATTTAATCACACACACACACACACACACACACACACACACACACACACACACACACACACACACACACACACACGTTGCAGCTGTTGTTTGTTTTTTCTCTATTACAACCATTATAAGGCAAGTTGTGTTGAGTATGGTAAAGCAGGAAACAAATTGAAGTATTACACCGTTGCTCTGGGTATATTTCCTTTGAATGACCTATAAACACAGTATTTGTTGGAAAGCATTGATTTCACGAAAGGTTGTCGCTCACGTAAAAGTAACATATTATCACTGGTATATGATACCAACGAAGCAGCTTGTGGTGTTAACTATATTTTATGTTTGAGAAGCTTTAATAAGTCCCTATAGATTGCCTTATACTTTATTTATTTTTAATTCCTATTATCCAGTTGGTGGTTCAATGCGGGTCTGGGCCTCCTCGGGACCTGCCTGTCTCTGGCCATGTTCTGCATCATGTACCTGGAGTGTTACAAAGGCATCAATCACTACGAACAAGTGTACCCTGCCATTCCTCCCGTCACCACCGCAGCCTTCATTGCTGCATCTTGCAGGTAAAACGGCAAAAACACATTTGACTATAGGATATTTTTTCAGTGAAAGTAAAAATATTTATTTTCTCCAACTGTGAAAGGTTTTTAAGGATATCGCACACAATGAACCTCTCCTATCTAAACATGCAATTTCAAACTCTTGAAGCTTATGGGGAGGGGTACAAAAATATTTGGTTCGACAACATTTGTGGATTTATAAGATTATCTACATCAGGGGTATCAAACCTCAATTTCATCTCGGGCCACATCAGCATTATGGTTGCACTCAAAGGGCCAGTTTTATATATAAGACTATATAAATATACATATATAATATTTAATATATATAAAATAATGTATTATATTGCATGATTGCCTCTGCATTGGATTATTATCAGATAGGGTAATAACTTCATCATTAACTATGTCTCAAAGCAGAAGTCTAGGGCAAATAATTGCAAGTCTCTTCAGTGAGAATGCCACAAAATGATGAAAATCAAAGCCAAATTCTGGAGGAAAAAAGTCAAAAGAAATGAAAATTTGAAAAAAATTCGTTACATTTCAAAATAAAGTAACATTTTGAGAAAAAAAAGTCACATTTGAGATGCATTGTGGGACATGTAGTTTATGGGCAACGTGCTTCTGTAAAGCGGCATGTAACCGTATAATAAACATATTATATTCTTTGAAAGCTCTTGTGGGGCCACATGAAGTGAAGTCACGGGCCGGATTTGGCCCCCGGGCCTTGAGTTTGACACCCCTGCCCTACATGCACGTTGAATACTCACATGTGTTTCATTTCTGCTTTATAAGGCACAACACAGTGTACTTAATTTAGACCTTAGGACTGTGTGGATGTGTACAGGAAGGGCTTATCTTTGTTTCCCTAATTTTGGATCTCTCGTTCACTGAAACGTCACTTTTGAAAAACATATATTTGACTTACAGCGTGTGAAAATCTGTATCACCTTGCACTGGGTTTAATGAAAAAATAGGTTCTAACTAAACCCCCATAGATCAGTTTGTATATTTGTATTGAAATTAATTTATCCAGCTCGTTTTTCTTGATAGGATTTAATATAGTATATTTAAATGGTTGAAAAAAACCATAATATGTACAGCGATAGCTTTTGTTATTAATCATATTTATCACAAATAAAAAACGGGTAATAGCCATGACTATAAAGAGCTTAAGGGAAAACATGTGAACTGAAATTGCTCTCTTAGTTTACACATTAACATGTTATGTCTGGTTAATGCTGTTTTTTCTTATCTGACTTTTTCAACTCTTCTTCACAGTTCCTTTAAATGCTTGGCCACTTAGCCTTCATTGTCCTGTGATTGGGTGATCCACATTGTTTAAAATGTTAAGAAATGTTCACATGAATCTGTGTCATTGGAGAGTGGGAAGCTTTCAAATGCAAAACGTGTTCATTTGGATGCTGCCTTAGAAAGAGAGACATGTGTGGACTTGTCTTGAGTAATTGAATATTCAAAAAGACATCACCGGCATTTTATAGCCTCCCATTCTTCCTCTGCAGAGCATGTGACAACAGCACAGTGTAGAAACACCTAAGATTATAAGTGTGCATGTTGTAAATGTTATTTACTTTGTCTTGCAGCCTAAACATTGCCCTGTGGCCGGTGTGGTCCTTCCTCACTCCGCTCATCCTCTTCACACAGTTCATGGGTGTGGTCATGTTCATCTCTATGCTTGGGTGAAGACGATACTTTCCTTTCTTTTTCTACAAAAAGCTCTTTCATTTTAATTTGCACAAAATGTATATATTTGTATGAATAACATTGTGTTTGGCCTTAAATTGGACATCGACATATGGTTCCTGTGTTGTTAAACTTTAAATATGCTTTGTACTAGTTTTCTTCGTATGGGTTTTCTCCCTTACATACACACATTTCTTAAACAATGCTTAGCCGCATCAACACGCACTGGTGCCTATAACATTTAAAAATCTTAGACACTCCAACACTAACAGAAATGGTCCCATTGTCTCCCCTCTGTCCCTCACACCTCCCGGTCTTACACCTGCAGCAGATTGATGTCGAGCGTCCTGAAACCACACAGCTGTTGTCAGTGTGTATTGATGCTTTAGGCCGGGGCAGGTCAGCACTGTGGTGTGTGTGTGACCTGAGAGTGTACCCATCTCACTTTATGATTTGTCACTGCTATGTTTTACTGAAGAAAAGAATGTGTGGAGATGTGTTGCATTGTGTAGAGTGTTTGGCAAACAGCACTAGTGTGACGAGTGATTCGAGAATAGCCTTTTTCACAGCAGACATTTGGCGCAGTAGGAAAAGGTGTTCATTTATTCTATTTAAATACACCTGTGCTAATCCTAACATGACAAGTTAAAATATTGTGCAAATGACCTTGTGTATTTATATATGTGTGTGTGTGAGAAAGTATTGTTACTGTTAATGAAACTAACAAAGATTTTAAATTATTTTTCACTTTTCGTTCTGGAGAATTCCAAGACTTCTCATATTGTGCAAAAATGTTCTTTCTTTAATAAACATTTATAACTGTTCACTACTTTCTGAAACTGTTTGCAAGAACCTTGAACAAATACATAACGTAAAATAATAATGCTAACTTGCACTTTTGGCATTGTCAGAGGGATGTTGATCGAGGTCTGTGTTGACTTTACTGGAAGTACTCACTTAAAGTTGTGTTTAATTTGTTATCCACTCTCATTTACACACATAGCAAAAGCGCCTCTCAATACAACGCGATACAAAACAACAATAGTCACCAGAGCTGTGGGTTTTGGAAAGGTCTTGCTAAAATAACAAAAGACCTGCTCAATATTTCACCATTATAAGATGAACTTTGGAGGCCCCATTGAATGGATTTTAAAGGCCAGTTTAAAACAATGTTGATTTGATTTTCAGGTAAAAAAGAAAAGAAAGGAATATGTTTAAAATAATAAGACATTTGGGAGGTTACGCTTCTTACTTTCAGTTTAACTTTATTATCCAGTGGGTCCAGGATGGGGTGGATACGGTATTCAGACATTTACTTATAATGATACTAGCGTGAACATATTAACTGCATTTAAGATTTTACTCAAGCAATAGTACAGAATTATTAAGTTTCAGACGTAATTGTGCAAAGTGTCTCGTTTCAGGCTATTTATTGTTTATAGAGTCTTTAGCATTTTTTATAAAATACAAATAAATCATATGCACACTGGAAAATATACAGCATTAGAAAAAGAAGCATATATATTATGTATATGTTATACATACAGATATTCATGATCAAACAATATTCTATTATAATAAATAGATGAAAAACAGAGCTCCCAATACCTAGAATTGTAATGTTTCAGGGCAAACTATTTAAACATTTTGCATATTAGGATGTTCATTATATCTCATCACTATTGAAAGTACTAGTACCTGAAATTGATCTAAATCTTTTTTTTAAAGATGACAATTCATCTTATCCAGTGATATTGCTTTGACCTGAAATGTTGTTTTAGGTGTTGATGAGAAGCAAACAAAAGAGAACTAATTTGAACACTTCCAGATTAAATCAAAACATGTTTAGACTTTAGCAGGCAGCCCATTAATTAAATTAAAGCTCCCTGATAATTAATGGATCTCACTCTTCCTCAGTGATCAACAAGTCGATATCAGTGCTTCACAGGGAACGCCTCTGTCCGCGTGATGGTGGAGGCTCCACGCGATAGGTGATTGGGCCTGATTCGGTTTATAGGGGCATAACGTTTCCTGAGCATGACAAATGTAAACAATGACTTTACCTGACATTTAGCTGACGCTTTTATCTAAAGCGACTTACAATATATTGATATCTGAATCAGGGCTGCTGTTGTTTACATGAAAGTTAATCGAATTCCTAATTTTTTGGTACTAATTAACCACCAACTATCAATGGGAGACCCTCACCTATATTTCATCCACGTTTTATATTAAGTCTTATGGCTGACTGTCCCGAGGGACTGAGGCAACGTAAAGACTCCTAAAGCAGAAACGGAGCTATTGCTAATTGTATTTCACTTTTTAAGATGACCCTTTACAATGAAAGAAAAGTAACACTTTTTGAGTTAATGATTAAAAGGCCCTGATGAACACTCCCATCCCCTCCTAAATTCAACACCAATCACCTCTCAATCTATGTGAGCAGTCGTTCCATTGTTATTCTGATTGCGCGCATCCGCTGTTTATCACCAACCAGAGGTTACCTGGTCATATCCATAACAAGGCCTGTGTGCTCCTTCTTTACATCCACTCACAAAAAGCCATTGTGAATTTGACCACTGAAATCCGATTCTTTTCTTTTTTCCTCAACTTGAGGGTAAAGTTTTGAACACATCTCAGCCACATGGACATAAGGATTTGAGGAGGTGGCACTTGGATTTGCGGCGCTGTCAGGGCAGGTCACTTTCCTCCAGCTTGTAAAAATCGCAGGTTTGTGAAATGCCATCTCCCGTTTTATCTCACCAAGGCCTGTACGCTTAACAACCCGATAGCCACCCTGAGAGGATTTCAGCAGACTTGGAAAGACTGTCTGGCGGCTGCTCCGGAGACGTGGATTTGGGCGGTTTTTTCTGTTATTGTGGATAATTCCTTGCTTAGTGTTTTTTTTTAAATATTCTGTATGCAGTGAATGGCTGGCACAGCAGGCCTAGTGATTTCTCTGAAACATATGGGAGTTTCATGAGTACGGGGGTCTGGGATCACCAAAGACTGAAACGCAATCTACCATTTTCAGTGACTCAGCGCGCCTGGTACGCGACCAGATATTTTCAGTTTCAGGTTTAAAGATGACAAAGGCATCTATCAAGTCCATCCTCAGCGAGGCTGGACATTGAAACTATGCGTGACCACTGAGCCGGACCCTTGAAGATTGAATGGGCATGTTTGGCACGGTACCTATTTGTCTGAATCCCCACCTTGTAGCAACAGGTTAGACACCTGGCCTCCCCCAAATGCTCTTATAGCGCTAGGCTTTGACTTTACTCCTCTCTCCGATATTTTCCCTCATGCCTCCCATCATGGTGGAGCACAACGGCCTGGACATGTGCCTTAACAAGTACTGTCACAGTTTCCTCCTCGTCGTCCAGCTCCGAGCAAGACAAGAAGATGTTCAGCAAACTAAAACTCAGTTTGTCAGGGGATTACCCGAGAAGAACGCAGAGATCCTCAGCGGCCAGTACGGGACCAACCTGCTGCTGATCGGGGCTGGCATTGATGCTGGCCATCTCGCACCATGGCCCCTCTGTCAAGGAAGAGCACCTGCTGTCCTTTGTCACATGCCTCATGATCCTCCAGCTGATCTGGATGATGTGGTACATCCTGGTGCGGGAGAGACAGAAAAACACGCGGACAGAGAAAGATGTCCACGCCACTACATGCTGGATAAGAGGTGAGTTTGTTTACAGCAGTAAATTCAAAAATAAATCTAATTGATTTTAATGTTGTCTGTGTGTCTAGAGATTAAATGAGATCACACATCCACATAATGCAATATAAAATGGTTTGTGATTGACTGAACAATGTTTTGCTATACAACCAGAGTGACAGTTTTAAATTGATCTTTATTTCTCTGTAGGTGGTTTGACTCTCCTTGCACTCCTTTCACTGATCATGGACGCTTTCCGAATCGGGTATTATGTTGGCTATCGGTCTTGTGTGTCTGCTGTGCTTGGGGTATATCCTGTCATCCATGCAACTCACACCATTGCACAGGTAAGTTTCTAAACCCATTTTCATTTCAATACACAATAATCTTTCAGCAGTGTTACACACTGTCTTTTTTGCTGTGCACCACTTTACCAGGTAGGTCTTTGAATAATGTGGTCTTTGTTGTTGAGGCGAGCTCAGAGTTGCTGCAACAATATAATCCTGTCATTGTCCATGTTATTTGAGTGTTACTGACCAGGGAAATCCTTCTGGTGAGGGGATTTAAATTATACTCAAGTGGTTTTTGCTGTCGATACAAATGTGTCTTTTTAACTGTTGTGTCTTGTTGCAATTTGTTTAGGTGCATTTTCTCTGGTTTCACATCAAGGATGTCATCAAGAGCTTTGAAACATTTGAGAGGTATGTGAAAAGTCTATCACAATCATGAGAAATATCATCTTCAACTAAAGAATGAGTAAAATGATGAATCTGCATGCATCCAGATCACAACAACTTGTATCATCATCCTAACACTGCCCCATGCTATCAAATGAACGCCCATAAACCTTGTTTCTCTCCAGATTTGGTGTAATCCATGCAGTCTTTACAAACCTCCTCCTGTGGTGCAACGGCGTCATGTCAGAAGCCGAGCACTTCCTGAACAACCATATGAGAAGACTCTCGGCGCTGGGCTACGGAAACCTCACTATAGGTAAGGGCCAAGGGGTTGATTGCTGGCTTGTACCTGGAAGACAAGTACAATAGTCCACTTGAGAGCTCACTTCAATGGATGAAAGAAATGAGGGAAGGAGAGGAGGGTTTGCGAGGGGAAGGGAGGTTAGCTCTCTAGCCCAGTGGGTCTTGTTTGTGTCTAACGTCTCTCTATTAGGTTTCAGGAGACACACAGTGTTGCTAGTGCTAGTTCACCACCACCCTCCTTGGCAACCCCCCCGCTTGACCTCAGACGGCTTTGTCCCCAGGCTACTTACTCCCATGGGTGCTGCAATTACAGTAACTGATACATCTAAGCCCAGGGTTGGGGGGTTCGGCTGCTCCTCCTCATATCCGGCTGACTGTGAGGCTGGCTGCACCCTGACTGTTGTTTCATTTTTAATTAAAGACTGCAGTACCATAGTGGTGGCCTTCGGGAGGGGATAAGGGGGGGGCACACGGCAGGGTTTTGTTGAGATGATCTCTAGAGGGCATCAGCATTACCATAGTGTGGCAGGCTTGACAAGGAGGAAGTATAAGAAGTGCATTGTCATCACCATCTCAGATTTTCAGCTAATGAGTCGGATTTCTAATAAAATCAGGAGAATCTGACTAATGAATAAGACCATCAAGGGGTCGGATGGGAATTTATTATGGAGCTTTGTGCTGCAAGATAGCGCCCAAACCTTTATTAAAAAAACAGACACGATTTGAACTTGCTACCCTCTGAATTATTGAAAAAGGCTAAAAAAAATCTATTAAAACGTGAATGCCCTCACAAATCCAAATACTTAAGAAGTGGCGAAAAGGACCATGCTCATTTCTTAGTTGTAGGGAAGGGAAGAAACATACCGTGGTTGTGGGTGAACTGGTCACGATTAGTAAATAGTGCCAAACCGTTGGGAAACACCGCCTTAGTAAACAGAGATGTGATCTTCTGATGCACTCTCTTAGGACTGTAAATAAGTGTGCAAATAAGATTGCACTGTAGCAAAGGAAGTCAACAAACCCAATCTGCAATTTAAAATAGTTCTTTTTAAACATTAAGATAAGATTGGATTAGAGTAAAGGTTCAGTGGCCCCACAAAGCTTTGTTTACAGTTGAAATATGTTAACATTAAATTACATACATCTTCAAAGCCCAGATACGACATGTTTCCTTCATTCAGTGTGGTCAGTGGTCACCAATGTTTTATTGGAGTATATTCAAAAGTATTGCCATGGTCTATCATGAGCCTATTTTCATTCAGGAACATGTGTGCAGGAAGGGGACTTCACTTCATTTAATTTCAAACCTTTATTTATCCAGATTGTCCCTTGAGATCATATATTTATTTTTCAAGGGAGACCTGCAGCAATTAGGTTCCACATGAAACATAAAACAACATAAAACAATAGAGGATATCATACAACATATTTACAAGCTACATTTACATACCAACATTTACAAATACCCATAGTTTCAAAGAGCATTTCACTTAGTGACTTAGATCAGTGCACAAGTGTGTGTATGAATTTGTAAACTGATCGCGCCCCCCATTTGCTTCAATTCATCACATCTTTTCTCCACGTTTTGATTCGTCAATCGATTGAGACATGCATGACATATTTTCTTCAAGAATTCAAGTTAACACAGGATTGCATGTCGAATACACAAATGGCCCTTGTGGATAAGGTATTCCTCTAATGTTGTTTTTAAAAGACAGCATTAGTATTAATGTAGAGCAGCATAAACATGTCTCTCATGAATTTGCATCTGTTTTTATTTGTCTTGCAGTGCACTCTGAACCCCACTGTAACTGCACCACCAGCACTTGCTCCATGTTCTCCAGCAGCCTCTTCTATCTCTATCCCTTCAACGTCGAGTATCACATCTTTGTCTCCGCCATGCTCTTTGTCATGTGGAAGAACATTGGGCGGACCATTGATCTCTCGTCGAACCGTAAGAGGCTAGCTACCAAAACCCAATGCCTGACGGTTGGCCCCATCCTGGGTCTTCTTGCACTGGCCAGCACTATCGGGATCCTGGTGGTCTACATCACCCATGTGGAGGAATCCCTCAAGATGCGCGAGGCAGCCATTTCCATGTTCTACATTTATGGCATTGTCATGCTGGTTTTCATGTGCTCTGCTGGTGCTTCAGGTCTGATAATATATCGAGCTGATCACGTGCCGCTCGACACCTCCAAGAACCCATCCAGACAGCTGGACACGGAGCTGCTGTTCGGGTCCTCCATTGGCTCCTGGCTCATGTCCTGGTGCAGCATAGTGGCCGTGTTAGAGGCCGACAGCAGCCCTCCTTACCGCTGGACCAACCTCATATACTCTCTGCTAATTGTGCTGGAGAAGTACATCCAGAACCTCTTTATCGTGGAGTCCCTGTATCGCAAGCAAGAGGATGGCGAGAGGGAAGACCCCGAGTTACCAGCTTCTCCAGAAATCTTCTCGGTGACGTCGTCTTTGGCCCCGCCGTACAACGGCATCATCAACCGGGCATATGTGACTCCAAACAGAACCTGCAGCACCATGGAGAACGAGCAGGAGGAGAGCGGACAGGTGTACAGATGTCCCAGGAAACCTTCCGAGGTGCCGCTGACCGTTGGAAACAAAGTAAAGGAGCCCACAAACATAAAGAGGCAAATCCTGAAAAACATTGCTGTCTTCCTGATTATGTGCAATATTTCGGTAAGCATTTGCATTCGTCAACCTGCATGTAGATCATTACGTTAACGTTTTTTTATGGTAGTGACACACCCACAGAAAATTATCACTCAACTTTGTTGTCTGCGGAGCATTTGAGCTTCTTTTAGCTCATTATTTGGGTTTTCATTTTCATCCGCTTTTTTAAGCGAAGAGCTTGTATGTTAGTCCTGTAGGCAGACACAGATGTCAATTAGCTTTTGAACATAGTGAAGCATTTAGCAGCGATTGAGCAAGATATTTCCTCTAAGAGTTGGTGGAGACCAAAGAAGAGCCAACCGCGAGTGAAGGCGCCCAGAAACCACAACTTCAAATGAGTGCTAAAGTTGCTTAAGTAAATTGGTAGCCTTTTGCTAACAGCTTAACAAGGTCACTATAATAATGACGCTATTCAAAGTTCCGCCAAGGCAATGCCCTATCTAACAATGCTGACAAGAGTGAAACATAATTGGTGTCTCTGCCCATAATACAGCTTTACTCAAAATGTAATGGGTTCTTACTTGGCCAATGCCTGGTGAGGGTGACAATATGTCAATGTATTGAGTACAGAAGGTGTTGCTGCCCCCAAGTGGCCAAAACAGGTACATTCAGGATTAACTAATTAAAGTTCTGTCTTTCTTTCAGCTGTGGATCCTTCCTGCCTTTGGCTGCCGGCCACAGTACGACAACGGGTTGGAACAGGAGACGTTTGGCTTCAGCATATGGACCACAGTTCTCAATTTCGCTATTCCTTTGAACCTTTTCTATCGCATGCACTCAGTCGCCTCCCTTTTCGAGGTGTTCCGCCGAGTCTGACATAATAGCAGACGGCTGACAACGCCAGATAACATGCACATGAACACTTGTCACCACCGGCTCCCGAGAGTGTCTCCCAGCGCAGGTCAGCCGTTCAGGAGGCGGTCTGGGTCACACTCCAACAGACTTGGCAAAAAAGCTGTGGAGACGAACAAAACGTAGATCCCTCTGTGTGGGGATTAAGGAGGAAGACGAACCTATTAGCCCATGTTCCTTGGAGAATGACCTTGTATAACACAAGGCTTATTACAAATGGTGATGAGAAGGACCTTTGGTTTTGAGAATAGACCTTTGTACTTATTTTTCTGTAGTCACAGTTCAGTAGGCTTCCCATGGTTCATTGTGTAAAATGGATACGCTGTAACCGACACACACATTTTGTATTGTTTCATGTTACTAGTATTTAGTAGCTCACTAAATACAACGGGTAAGAAACCCCTGTCACAAACATCTAATAGTACTGTATGCAAGAGAGCCACATTTGACCCCTACTCTATCTGCATGTGAAGTGTTCATACTGTCTATGGATATGGTTCTCATTTCATTCCCTTAGTGGTTCAAGTCCAATGATGAACTAACACTTGAGCTGCAAAGGGTAGCTGCAATCTGAGCACTATATTTTTGTATTATCTCTATGAGTTGGACTACAGTTCTCGGACTCTCGGTTGTATAAGGTTGATCAATGTCGCTTTGTTATATGATCCTCTTCTGTCAAGGTTGTGTTCAAAATTATGTGTTACTGTCTAGATAAGAGTTTTAGGTCAAATAACAAATCCACTGTTAAAGAAGAGATTCGCTTTATGGCCCGATGATGTTAAATAATAACAAGGGTAATATTGTTCAAATCAGGTGCCCCTATATTGTCAAAAGTGAAAATCTTGTATCAAAAATTGTTTGAGGATTTTTACACAATATAAAAGAATGAAGAGCTTGTATGTTTACACCTCAAAGATAATCAATAAAACCCACCCCAGTCTGTGACACTACTTTTTAAACATATATACACAGATATACTGTATACTTGTACTGTACCATTTTTATATCCAATCAATGTATAGTCAGTTCTCACCATGGTGCTATCTCACTTTGTGCCAACTTATGGTAAAAAACATGTTTTTTTTATTTAGGTGCAAATCCAATGTTATATAATCTTTGTAAATACTGAAGTGCTGATCAAAATCATTCATACACTGTGTTACGAGTTTTATGAAATTCTAATTAAATGGTGCTCATATGGAATAATGTGTGCAATGGTGATGAGTGTATATGTTGAAATAAAGACTAGCTTTCTTTTGTTCATAAAGAGGACGTGTCACGTTTTTTCATGTGGTTTTCTGCATTAAACCGAAGATCTATGATCAATGTTCCTACATTGTTACCTTTTTATTTAAAAAGGTAACTCCTATTGAGATTCACTTTTTCCAGGAGAGCCTTGGACATTTTCACTGACTTTCTTGATGGGCAGGCTTTGTAGTACATATTTACTTCACAAGGTGGCGCCAAGTATATTTATGCTTTTCCAGGAGCTTAATCTACAAAAACTCCATTGGTATTTTCAACTACAGCTTGGATTATTTCACAATCATACATTTAGAGAGAATCAAAAGTATGCAGAGTCATTACATTTAGAGAATCACATTTTCTTTTCAGATATATGAATAAATGGGCATTTATCATGATCTCTTAACTGAACATCGACCAACAATAAACTTTATTCGTATTTTCAATGTTTAACTGCTTTTTACTTCTAACATACAGCCACAATATACTACACAAACCATTCTAGACATTATTCTCTTCGACACTTGACAGACACTTGAGTTATTTCAGCATGATAATTCAACTGGCTCTAGTAACATTTGTATTTATGTTTTAATAAGTGAAGTATAACAAATGTTGTTCCTGGCACAAGTTGCCTCCTGCCTCCAGAGATTATAGGTTACTCCAGAGTATTTGGCATCGGGCGTTGGGGGCATTATTTTTGACGTAGTGTCACAACCGATTTGACAGGCACGCAGGACATGTCTAAAATACCTCATGACGTTTCAAGCCGGAAACGCCACTGCTGCTGCACAGACGGAGCTGGAGCGAGTCCGCAGAGAGTGTGAATGTGACTCACCTGTTCAGGGTCACTCTGAAAAGTGGTTGAGCTATTTGCCCCCATTCTGTGGTTGTCAATTCGCAAATAACCGTAACCCTAAAAAAAAACATAATGCATACTATTTTTAAAAGACCCATTGGATTTTTTCCTTAAATCATACATATTAAAACTACAATATAGCTTAATGCCATGTTGTAAAACCTGTTTCTAAAATACTGAGGGGATTCTGAAGACATTTGCCTTTTGAGCACCATGGACAGCTCTTTGCTTAGTTCCCTTTGCAATCATAGTTCCTCCTCATGGTTTAAATAATTATGCTGATTGGGTGAGTCTAAAACCTTTATTAAGTTAATTAATACTCTCTTTGGTTCTTTATGAATAGTTTGGTCAATTTGTGTGGACACACAGTTTGATCCCTGCACACAAAAACTATGTCTCCATATTGTTTCTACTGTCACTGCAGTGTTATGTGATGGCACATGGAGAGGATAGACGATAACTGAAATATATCTCTACACTGAATTTGAATTTGACTCCTTCAAAAATGTTTAGGGCTTCTCCTCACACCCTTTCCTAGCGCAGTGCTGTGCGTACACCACCCACTAAGGAGGCGTGATTCTGCAACCAATGCGCCCAGCCCTGGTCAGGTTAGTGCGCGTTAGGGACTCCCTGCGCACCCACACCGCGTGCAGGATACCTCGGACTGAGAGATTCGCAGGGGCAGCCAGGTCAGACGACCGGACCCAGGCACGGATTTCAACATGCGCTCCTCTCTGATTTACTGCGTCCCAGCTCCAACGCGCACCTGGCACGTTGCACGGCTCAGTTTTTAAGGCGATCAATTGTCTCTTTCTCTGTGTTTTGCACTCCACATCAGGCTGGCAACCGAGCGTGTCAATGGGAACAATATGAATGGCTGTTAACTGCGCCTGTCCTCGCGCGCGGAGCAATGGACTGCAGTTTTACCTGAAGAGACACATGGAGAACCCAGCAAAAGTATCTCTCAGCGGTGCAGGTGATGGAATCAGCGCAGGCACCCTCGGAGAGAGACTATGTGGGAACACCACCGAAACGGAGGCAACAAAGGACGGCAGGACGGATATGGTGGCGCGCACCGTGACGGGCTGTCTGCTGTCCCTGCTCATCCTGTTGACCCTCCTGGGGAACATCATGGTGTGCTCCGCGGTGCTGCACTTTCGGCCCCTGCGGACCAAAGTCACCAACATTTTTCATCGTCTCCCTGGCTCTATCGGATTTATTCGTGGCCATCCTGGTGATGCCCTGGAAAGCTGTGGCAAGAGGTGGCGGGGGTACTGGCCGTTTTGGCACTTTCTGTAACGTCTGGGTAGCGTTTGACATTATGTGCTCCACCGCCTCCATCCTCAACCTCTGCATCATCAGCAATGGATAGATACTGGGCCATCTCGAGCCCCTTCCACTACGAGAGGACAGATGACCCAGAGAGTTGCCTTTGTTATGATAGCATAACTTGGACGTTGTCCTGTGCTCATCTCATTCATACCGGTCCAGCTGAACTGGCATAAAGCCAAACGATGACGAAAACAGCGGGGACGCACAACTCCTCCACGAGCCGGCTGTTGGAGGAGAACTGCGACTCCAGCTGAGCAGAGAGTATGCCATCTCCTCCTCTTTGATAAGTTTTCTATATTCCCGGTCGCGATTATGATTGTGACTTACACCCCCGAAATATACCGGATCGCACAAATACAAATTAGAAGAATAGCCTCCCTAGAGAGAGCAGCAGAGCACGCGCAAAGTTGCAAGGACAAACAGAATAGAGTGCCAACGCCATAACACCTTGAAAACGTCAATTAAACGCGAGACCAAAGTTTTCAAAACTCTGTCGGTGATTATGGGTGTGTTTGTGTTTTGCTGGTTACCTTTCTTCATCCTAACTGTATGTCCCGTTCTGCGACAGGCCGGCCACAGATCAGGACGCGGGCCTGCCGTGCGTAAGCGAAACCACTTTCGACGTGTTCGTGTGGTTCGGCTGGACCAACTCCTCCCTGAACCCCCATCATCTACGCCTTCAACGCAGAGTTCAGGAAGGCTTTTCGCGAGCCTCCTGGGCTGTCGCAACTTCTGCTCTAGTACGCCAGTGGAAACTGTGAACATCAGTAACGAGCTGGTCTCCTATAATCAAGACACCCTCACCCACCAAGGAGATCGTGAACGCATACGTGAACATGATGCCAACGTGGTTGAATGTATCGAGCACGAAGAGACTTTTGACAGGATTTCTCAGTTTTCTCACAACAATGAAAATCGCCACCGACCTCTGTTTGTGACTTGGAAGACTGCGAGGCAGATATCAGTCTTGACAGGATGTCACCGTTCACACCCATGGAATACACTGACTCCAACTTTGTTCTCCCAGTGCATTTGGATGTATTACTTATAATAATCTCATCGTTCATCACCTCTTTTGTCCCGGAAGCTGCTCTCCATATGGAGCCCACATGGTCAGGATCTGCCAAGCTCTGAGCAGCTGCTGAGGGACAAAGTGACTCATGCACACTTCAGCAGGGTGCATGCCTCTCTAGCCACCAGTCCCCCCTGCCGCCGCTTTATGTCAATAATGAGATGTGATGTTGTTGTCCAGTACTGAAATAAGTGATATCGGTGTTTATTTACATGACAAGTGAAGTCTTTGTTTAATCTGTTAAAAAGTTAAATGTAAGCTGTTGTTTACCGGAAAGGCTTCTGTGTCTCATCCACTTGCAGGGGGGAACATTTTTTTGTAAAAACTCACATGAGGAATTATAATGGAAACCTTTTTGCTGCTTAAAAACCTCCGTGTATCCAGTGCCCGCCTTTCCACTGAGTATGAAAACTGAGGGAAGCCTTACTGACAGTGCAACCAAGATATCTCTACTCAAATGCAGTAATTTGCAGCGCCTTATCTTATTTAAGGAAGAGTTTTGAGAGGAGAAAGGAATGTGTCTAAAGTTACATGATGCCAAAATGCAGTATCAAAGTGTTTACCCATGCACTCAGTGTTTCTCAAACTTTTTCATACCAAGGACCACTTAACCAATATAAAAACACTCGCGGACCACCTAACTCCACAAATATCCAAAAACACATAGTTTTTTACAATTCGCCTGAAAATGGTACAAACAACTGGGCTATATCATGCAATCGAAAAGTGAAACTTAAGCTAAATTAATTAATTTCAAATGTGAAATGTTACCAATATACTCACGGACCACTAGGGGGCGCTCACGGACAACCAGTGGTCCGCGGACCACACTTTGAGAAGCACTACGACTACACCCACCCTGATGGCTCCTCCAGCACACCCTCTCTGCCCCCTTTATGCAGTTTGATCACAGATGGCCGGAGGAAAACACGATTTAAAGGCACCAGAACTAATGCTATAAACTTGAGTTACACTGAAATCCAAATCAAATAATTCTGACCAGAACCAGCAGTTATTAAAGCGGTCAACATTGTTAACTCTTTTCTGTGACCTTCATTTCTCCTTGAGGCCAAAACTACTGAATGGTTCTGCTTTATCAACCAGTCAGCTCTTACTGACCTTACAAAATAAAAGAAAGGATCAAGCCTGTCCTGAACGACCAAAGATTTCAAGGAGGGAATCAAGAACTCCGACACAATAAGGCTACAGCGTTTGTCAGCTGCAGGAATAATTGCTATAGAAAGCCTGTACAGACACACACACACACACACACACACACACACACCACCACACACACACAACCACACACACCACACACACACACACACACACACACACACACACACACACACACACACACCACACACACACACACACAACACACACACACACACACACACACACACACACACCACACACACACACACCACACACCACACACACACAACACACACACACACACACACACACACACACACACACACACACACCACACACCACACAAGGGCCACTGGGCCAACACAACTGGATGTCATACATCACCCCTCCAACACCTCTATCTTTGTACTGTACAGGTGACCTGATCTGAATGTATACTGTACTTTAAACAGTGAAGTGTGTCATCATTTGTCTAATAAAATGCTGTCATGCTGAGTGGAAAAGAGTGCTCTGGTATCTTCTTGAAGGTCACATTACAGTTTATAGGGTTTCACGAGTGGACAAACTTTGCTGGGTTGCAGTTTTTTTTTTTTACTTTAGTTCAACCTTCATTTCAAGTGTACTCAGCAGCTCTTATGCATATTCGACCCCTATTCTTTTTTCAAAGTCATTTTTTAGCTCTTCGGACAGTTTCACAGCAGAGAAAGGAGTAGTACTTTTGGCAGGGAAACAAAGAGTGAGTCAGAGGTCACCAGAAGACTAAAACGGCATTATGTTAATGTAGTGTGTATGTTAGAGTCTGCAGCTCCTCCAGGACTCTTCCTTCGACCGTCATGTCCTCCAGATTGAAACACCTGAAATATTTCTTCCGACAGGGCTAGAGAGAATCAAATAAAAATAATAGGCAGTTGTGTATATATAAAGTAATAAAAAGTAATAAGAACACACCTTGAAGAACAGATCTGCCTTTCATGGTGGTGTCTTCTTCTTGGCAAGTGTTCACACATTTAACACACTGCTTTGTTTTCTTTGAACCAATATCAATACTTTCATACAGAAACTCTACCAAAGCGGGAGTAAATGCGTCAGTTGAATTGCCAACAGCATCTGTCAATTCAATCTTTCTGCAAGCAGAGAAAAAACACCCGCTGTTTAAACATCCCGTCAGTGTGTCCATCTTATAAAGGTCTAGGCACACAAGACTTAACAGACACATTCGGCTTTTTGTATGTAAACAATTACAATAATAACTCAATAAATGCATTTATCTCACCCTTTGAGACTCTTACCTGCCTTTTGCCAGAAATTGACCTTGAATCTGGATGCTTGGTACTTACTTTTCAGTGGGCTTTATTTGAAGTACTCGGCACACTGATGGACGGATTTACAATTCACGTCTTCTCCGAGGTCTGGAATATGCATATTGCATCTGTAGAGAATAAAGAAAGTCTGAGCCAATTACCTCGTCCCTGTTGTCGGCCCACCAAGGAAGTCATTTGCTGCTAAAGTGTGTTCATGTACAGCAAGCCAAGTGAAATAAATAAACATCAACAATAACAACTTAATTTGAATTTCTAAAACTTTATGTGAGCTTTCTCTGAACCCAAGTTTTCATTTTGACTCTTGCATTGGGGGCATAGGGACAAACAGAGGCAGAAAAATAGAGAGCGCTTTATCATTAAGGGGGATTTTTGATGCCCTTTGTGACTCCAGAGGGAACTTTGTGAACTCGGACACATTACTTCATTTGGAAACAACAAATCTGAAAATAAAAATATTATTGGGGTTGTGAGTTAACCAAATCTCTGCATTCTTTTTTAAACCAATAAATGAACCGTGTTGTAAGTAAATCTCTCCCTCCTTGTCACTTTGTGACATTGTATTCTGTGAGGAAATGTAATTTACATCAATGCATTTAAATGCAATGTAAAATACTTAAGAGAACATAGCAACTTCTCCTTTTGCAATACAGTGGAGAGAAGTACTGTTTAATGTAGCATAACATTGAGATACTTAAGTAAATTACCCTACATGTAGCCTTTATGTTTATACTGTATGATTAGTATCATTGAAGCATTATATATATATATATATATATATATATATATATACATATATATATATATATATATATTAGGGCCGGGACTTTAACGCGTTAATTAAGATTAATTAATTACACAAAAATTAACGCGTTAAAAAAATTAACGCATTTTAATCGCACCGCGGAACGTTTCTCACTGGATGAGTTTCAGGCGTACCGATTATACTGGAGCACCAACTAACGTTCATGACTTCAGACAACAACAAACCACAGTGAACAACAGTGGGAAATGTTGTTTTAAAAAACGGACGGATGGAAGCGTCGATAAGAGCACGGTTGTGTGCAAATTATGCAAAAAGGAATTCGCATATCACCGCAGCACATCAAGCCTCAAGTATCACCTCAATGCAAAACATATAGCAGCTAGCGTGGAAGCTAGCGTGGACGTTAGCCTCTTTTATCGCGTTCACACCAAAAAGAGCAGGTACTAAAATTAGTTCATGAGAACCTTTTTACCCCCACGAAAGTCCCTGCTAGAGAGCAGAGAGCTGCTAGAGAGCAGGGACTTTCGTACGGCTCTCTTGTGAGAAAAGAGCTATATTTCTGATTGGCTGGGCGGATTGCAAACCACGCCCCGTAAAACTCCCACAAAGTTTTGTGAATTTTATTATCCTCGCATTAGCATTATTAGCATTAGCCCAGCGCAGAAACGCAGAGAGACTAATTTATGGCAACACAAAATAAAACATGGGAGCGGTGGAGATGAGGAGGTGTCGGCGTTCTGGCGATTTACTCGGAAGGCTGCTGGGACTCCCAGCAGCTTCTACTGAAGCCAGTCCCCAACTCCGGGGACTTCCGGCCGGGGACTTTGGGCGGCAGTATACGCCGTGAAGTGGTTTGCGGCCTGCCAGTAAACCCAAAGCAGAAGAAGAAGAAGTGACGTCAGCGGCTTCATTTGCTGTTACGGCCCGTCTACACTACAGGCGTCGAAAAAGCTCGAAGCTGGGCGTGGCTGAGGCTTGGCGATTTTTTGCGAGCAACGCGACCAACAACCAATCACATGAATCTCCCGCCCCGACATACAAAGCAATAGCAATGTTAAAACGAAGTAAACTGGATATAAAATCCCCAAACAGGCGAAAACCTACCAGTTTCACCCACTGTCTCTGCCACCTCCCTCCATGCCTCGCTCCTCTGGTTTGTATCCCGGTAGATGAACAGAGACTGATCATACAGCACCGGGTGATTCACTACCGCTATAATGAATTTTCCCTCCATTTTTTTGAATATGAGGAAATGACCTGCGTAGTCTCTCCCAGCATACACGCGGTTTGATTGGCTAGCGCTTGTACTGGCAGATTTGCATACACGGGATTTCATTGGCTGACGCCAGCTTCGAGCAAGCATCGAGCCTCAAAAGTTGAACATTGTTCAACTTTTGACGCCGATAGACGCTCGCGATGCTTGCAACGCCTTGCCATGCTACCCACAATGCAGTTCGGCGAAGTTTGAAAATATCCTACGTCACCCCATTCAAATGAATGGGCGAAGCGTTGAAAGCATGTTTTGACGCCTGTAGTGTAGACGGGCCGTAATCCTCCCCCATGTTCAAAGAGTTCTCATGAACTAAATTCTCATGAACCTTTGTGGGAAAAGTACTGCGGTGTGAATGCGCCTAATGGTATACTAAAATGAAAAAAATTGCTTCTCACTGTTCTCAGGTCAAATATTTATATGTGATTAAAAATGCGATTAATTTCGATTAATTAATTACAAAGCCTCTAATTATTAGATTAATTTTTTTAATCGAGTCCCGGCCCTAATATATATACATTGAATTGTAATCTTTTAATTGGCTGCAGAATAATTTAATTAAAGCAGTTTTTTAAATATTGCAGAGAATAATTTTAAACATACAGACATTTTTCAATGGGACCACTCCAGCCCCTTCCCCTTTGTACCCTCGGTCAACAATTACTTCTAACTTGCCTTTACTTTGATCGAAACCACACATCTGTTAACTTTCGTGAATGCATCTTACATGGTTGTAAAGCTATCGCGGGGAGATCATCTTTTTGCAGGCAGAAATCTAACAACTGGAAAAGTACTCCTCTGTGGAAGCTCCTTCTGTAGTAAGTGTCTTCAGGAGCATAATTTCCAATGATGACACACCACACGCGCATACTCATGACATACTCAGGAGCTAAAGAAAACACCGGCATAATGACATTGCTGTTCTCCTCACAGGGTCTCCTCTGACACATTTTCCACAAATCAAGACAATCTTTATATTCGCCTCATAAGAGGATCATCACACAGCTGTCATGGGATTTAGATGAAATGACAACGAGATAAACGCCCAATTGCCTGAATCACTGCTGCAGTGCTCCAGTGATTATACACCTCCCACCTCCATCCTCTTTGTGATCAGTGTTTTCCCAAGAGAACAAAGATGAGAGACGACGTGATGATCTGTGGATCAGGAGGTTGAGTCATTCAGATTTGAAAGACAGGTGATATCTTATCAACGAGTAGTCAAACTGATTACATTCAAGACGACTGGTGACATTTTGATCAAACCTGAAACATTGATGCACTTTGACACTGCATTTTTAAAATGGACGGTTTAATTAAGGCCTGCTGTTCACATTTCGAAACCCATAACCTCCGCTGCTAATCTTATTTAACTGGAGCTGGATTGATGATACTAAATATTATCTTATCTAAAACACATAACGCATTAAGTAATTTTGTCCAAGCATTGATTACCAACCAAGTACGAAATAAGGAAGCATGCAGCATTCCCAGGGGTTGATGTGTTTACTTGTTCTCTGTGTTACGTCCTTGCAATGCGGAACAGATATGAAAGGTGGTTTGACCTCGATATGCAGCCGTGACAGGAGGGCTGGAGAGGAAGCGGAGGCAGGCTTAGGGCCGTACCACCCATCCCGTCAGGACACATTCATCAAAATCACTCCACCGGTCTCCTGCACACACGTACATGTCCACGCACAACACACAAAACACAAAACAAATAGATGCACTATTGCTACAAGGTATTTGGTCTGAATCTCCTTTCTCTGTCAAACTGCACAAACACACACACACACACACACACACACACACACGCACACACGCACACACACACACACACACACACACACACACACACACACAGACAGACAGACAGACAGACAGACAGACAGACAGACAGACAGACAGACCTTTGGGTTTTATTTTACCATCTCCTTTCAGTTCTCATTATGCTTTCCATACCTTCTTTATCTTCAATCATCTAAGGACAGCAGAGCGGCAGTTTAACTTCCTGTTGCTTCGCCTCTCAAATGGCAGTGTTAAGGCTGACACCACTTTGAGCGTATTGTAGCTGCATCAGTAACAAGTAAATGAAGCCTTTAATTACTGTGGACAAGCTTGACCTGTTTACCAGATAGTCCACGATCGACCTGGGAATAACCTCGCCAAAATTAGAGTCTCGCCACCTCCTCACACACTCTGCGCTCCCATGTTCCACAGTGACTTTTTCAACTGCGACTTCATTTTAATGAAGGCATGTTTTATTCTCATGATAAAAGAAACTGTCTGGCTCTGTCTTTTGACTTGCATCCTTAAAAAGAGACTTCATTTAGATCACTAAGCCATTGTTGCAAATCTGTATGTGAGAACAGTTTGGCTTTTGAAGATCAGACGTTTTGCTTTGAAACTCCTTTGTTCACCTCTCGGTGCCATCCTATGCTTCCTGTCTCTGTAGTGTTGAGTTATTTTATGTGAGCTTGTATAAAGATACCTTTTTCCTAAGGCTACTGGTATACTTCGTATGTCAAGCCTATGGCAAGCAAAAACTCTCTCATGATCTATTTAATAAGTCACATTTTCTACAAGGCAAGAGCAAACTAGAGTGAACATGCAATATATTTCTTCGGCTGAATGAATCTGTCAATTATAAATGTGCTTGTAAACTGCAATGCAATATGAAATGTATCAACTTCAAAACATTAGGTAAGCATTTTCCTTCAAGCGAAGAATGCAAAAATCCCAAGAGGTTTTCTCAAATTTGTAAAACTTATTAATTATAAAATTTATATTTTTCACATTTAAAATCATACTAAAATCAGAAAAAGGTTTCTTGTTTAGTCCTTTTTCATTGAAAGTGTATTGCAGGCTTTGCAAACATATTGATAGAGGGATGTGCTAAGTCTCTCATGAGAATAAGTTCACATAGGCGGTCACACCTCCTCCACTTTACCGCTGAGCTCTCCAGGGATATGTGCTCAGCCCCCTGCTGTTCATGCTGTTCAACTGAAGCCCTTGACATGTTATGTTTTTATACTTTTTGTTTCTCTACAAGCTTAAATATTAATGACTAAATATGCACCATACAAAGTCAAAGTTTACATCTCTGGGTATTATTTAAGCAGATACAATTTGCATCCGGGTGTCTATAGTCAATAATCTTATTTACACCCATGGATGGAAGCTCCCTGGAACAATCCCAGGGAACTTCAATCATTTTCCAGGTGAATAGTATGTTCTGCTTGTGTGAAGATGCTTCTGTAGACATCACAAGAGACTGATGAGATAACACTGCGAACTGACGGATTATGTTCTCATAATCAATAATGACAATTTTATAATAATAAATACGAGGTATAAAAAAGTTGTGGGATAGTCATTATTAAACTATGAGATGCTCATCAGGAAATAATGTGACTCTAGGTTTTAGCAACTAGAAATATTGAAGTCACAATTGCAAGAAAGTTTACCTGAAAAGTTTTTCTTTTGATGAAAGCAATGGACTTCAGAATGACATTCTATTCTATTCAATCAGATAAAAAAGTAATCACATTGGCAATGGTGAACAAAGCCAATGCTGAAATGGTGTGCCCAGGCCTTTATAGCTTGTCACTGAATTGTTTCAACAGAGGCACCGAAGGGGCAAATTACCTGGACTGACTCAATATGAGAGTGAAGGGAATGAGGCAAGAGTTGTGTAGCTAAATTGGAAAGAAGAAAACATTTACTGTAAAAGGTACACAATGCCCCCTTGCTGACCAATCAGAACACTCCAGAAAGGAAAGAGAGCCTTACAACCTGTAGGAACAAAGAGAGGGTAATCTACTTCAACACTTGCTGTGCTTGTAAATCAATCATCTGGTGACTCAGCATCCCTCTGCATTTCCCTCACCATCATCTGTCAGTCAGTGTGATGGATTGCTGCTCTGCAGGAGCTAACAGTTCAAATGGCAAGGTCATGTGCGCCTATTTGACATTCAGGAGCTGAACAGCAAGATGTTGGGCATTAGGCCAAGCCGATTAGTAAATATGAGGTTCATTTCAGTGACTGTCATTTCATTGGTATTAAGTTATACATCTAATAAATGTGTTTATCACATTAGGAAGTTGAGAATGGCCATACTAGCTATTCTTTCTTTTTTAAATCATAACAACATTACTTTCTTACCTCAAGAAAATAAAGCTTTTTTTCTCTTCTGGTTAACAGGTTACAGTTTTTCTCGATTGCTAACACACATTTTTTTTTTAAATTGCTCAGTTTCTCAGAACACTAAACACAATTCACAAAACCACACACCCCCCCCAAAGTGCAAAACACCTCATTTCTCCTGCTAAATGAAGAACTGCCCTCAAAACTACATAAACACTTTCCAAATGCAAACTTTAGCACCAAATATAACACACTTCATTCATAAAACTAGATTGTTTGACCACCCAACTACACACTGCTGAGCATCATCTAAAGCACTTCCATCTGTTATGGAAATACAGTAAATGAAGAATACAAATGAGTTGTTGAAAAAAATCACATTTTATTCAAAGATAACTTTGTGCCACATGCATCTCAGCACACAGCTACTATGCTTCGGATCTCTCTAAGTGTGATGGCATTGTTTGCCAACACACAGTTTGTAACTGCTGCTTCCTGTGCCTCATTGGAAATCCTTAGCCTTCCACCTCTTTGTTTTTCAGTCCTTCAGATAAACAACAAAGATATAGTGGTTGGTCAGCGTCTGTGTTGCATAAAAGCTCTTGCTTCCATGTTGGCTTCCATTGTTGCTGTAAGAAAGTACTCACCTGTGGTCTTTTTATAGTGCTAACATCCTGATTGATGCGCCAACAGTTATGCTATCAGGTGTTTGGTCAGGTGGAACGTGTTTCTTGATGATTGGTCCATGTGTGAGGCATTTTGAATATCAGTGTTTTAAACCTGCTCACACGTGACTTTATGTCAGATTCCTGTGTCTTACGTGAAGAAACGTGTGCAGTGGTTTGCAAAAAGTGCAAATTGTGTGAAAAGCTGAAAACAGGTTTAGAGTTTTGGAGATTTGAGCCGACGTTTTGCTCTTTGAGTGTTAGTTAAAATAATTGTGCTTCATGTATAATTTTAGTGTGTTAGCAATCGAGAAAAACTGTAACTTATGTTGATTCACGAGAAAAGCAAAGGCCAATTGTTTCAGGTAATGAGAAAATATATTACTACCAAACAACGTATGTTTTCTTGAAATCACGAGATGAAAATCTTGAACATTTGTGTCAGGTTCTTTGATCAGACCTGATTGGGGAGGATTTAATAAGTCAAAGCATGAATATGTAATTGAATTAATTCACTAAACGTTTTATCTGCAACCGGTCTAGTTTTTGTCCTAAATGATGAGGATTCATCTGAATGAGAAACACTGAAATTACAATATTATTGGAGGTTTTGGCGCAGAGCGTTGATCATCAGATCAAGGGGCGTTGGTGAACTCCAGTTCGAAACCCGCCTCGGCCGCCACTGCGTCAGGCCGTTGTGTCCTTGGGCAAGACACTTTACCCGCATTTGCTCCTGTGGGTAATGTCCACAGTAATGACTCTTACATGTCTAATGTGTAATGTGTAATTGTAAAGGGCTTTGACCACCTGTAAACGCGCTCTAATAAAAAAAAAGTAATGCATTATTATTATTATTATTATTAATAATATGTTGTATTGATCATTAATGTAGTCCTTAATTAATTAAAACAATTTCAGCTTTAATCTGTTGCTATAGTTGTCAAGATGCACATCTACAGGTTACATGGTTGCATAGCATTGATGATCTCTGAAAATACATTTGAAAGAAAAAAAGAAAACAACCTTTTGTTTTTTGTAACAACCTTGTAAATTGATTGCAAGAATGGCAGTTCTCTGCTTCCATACATTAAAATGACTAGGCTAGTCATTGATAAATCACATTTCTAATAGAACATATAACATTTACCTTAGCAACACAACATAAACCTAAATCTTTAATCTGCTATTTAGTCCTCTTGGCATA
This sequence comes from Gymnodraco acuticeps, assembly GCF_902827175.1. Taxonomy (NCBI): domain Eukaryota; kingdom Metazoa; phylum Chordata; class Actinopteri; order Perciformes; family Bathydraconidae; genus Gymnodraco; species Gymnodraco acuticeps. Next base: position 203,506 of record NW_022991244.1, read on the forward strand.
TTATCTTCTTCAGTTGTAGCCTGATTGAGTGACAGCAGATACAAAAAAAGTGGTTATTACGACTTGGCTGTATCCTGAAAAGGAGTCAGGACAGCCGCCATTATGTCAAAGGAAACGACTCGGCGCAGTCAGGAAGGTCATCCTCTTCGGGTGGACAGCTATGACCATGTGGCAGCAATTACTGCCAGCGAGCACAATAATTCATTACCATAAAAGTTATTATTGGTGAACAAGTCATTGTCTCCCTGCTCTGATTTCACCCTGCGATGATGGACAGAGCTGATTTATTAGCAGGAGACTGGGACTTTGTTACAGCTGCTTTCAGAGGAGCAAGCTGAGATATGCCCTGCAGAATGCACAAAGGCTATTGACTTTGTAAACAGTATGGCAGTTTCCATATTGATTATATGGATGGCCTGAGTTAAAAATTTAGTCTTTCCAATATTAATATTAGTTCACAAAGAGATTGGATTTTTTTATTAAGCTTCTACCTCACACACTTTCTTTGAAACTCATATTGTTGCAGACTATTTCATTTAAAAATGTTACCTTTCTTTTATTAGCATTCGGCGAATCGGTGCGTGAAGGAGGAGCCCCGCAGAGAGGAGACGGATATAGACGTGATCAAAGTTGATCATCTGTTGTTCCACAATCTGTTTCCACAAAAACAACAACTGATTAGTTTCAGGAATGTAATTATATAAATGTATTATAAATGTGTGGACCATACAAAGAGAGTCTTTGGGAGGCTGTAAAGGCTCATTGATGTTTTATAATGTTTACCATGGTCACCATCTTGTGTTCTGGTTTTATGTTTCAGTATTTGTTTTTGTTTTTTGTAAGAAGGGTCAGGTCAAATAAGATTTTCTTCTCCCTGCACCTTTCCACCATGCGCTAAAAAACCCAACAACAACCAGTAACTGTACATGTTTTGTTTTAAAATAACTGCCATGTGTGGAATAAACAAATAAATAAATACATCTTAGCTTAGTGTTATAGAATGCTAACTAGCGATGTGCTAACCGACTCTTTTCACAGAATCGGTTATCTCCGGTTGAGACATGTATCAACTATTCACTAACGACATCATGCAGTTTTTTGAGCTGTGTCATTACTCATTACAGCATGTGTTTGCATAGATGTAAGAAACGTAATGTGCTCTGTGATCATGAATTATGCTAATTAAGAGAAACATTTGTCCCCCTCTGCAGATCTGTGAGCAGATACTTTGAATTACAAAAGAGTGAGAGTCCAGTCCCATGGGTGCCTCCAATAAGACGTCCCCTGCTTCTGTCAAAGTTATCCGGCTGATGTCAATATTTTCCTTCCAACAGAACACTCCGTCCTCCTGCTTATTATGCCGTTAAGTACCTGAAAAAAGCATCCGTCTTTTCTCTGAGAAAAAAATAAGGGGCCAGTGATGGTACTTGAAGGACAATGCTGCACTTTAGTGCGATGAAAACCCTTGCAATTTTTATTTGTGTGATTCCTGTTACATGTTAATGACAATGTACTAGTACTGACATGAATGCCTTCACCTTGCGTTAAAATTCCCTGTCACAACATACTTCATATCACTAGGACTCTTTATTATTAATGTATGGCTTATAATACCAGCAACTGGGACAGATAGAGAACCATGCTGACCTTCATTAATCTTTCATACTGTATGAGTTTTATTTGGGTTCAAGTAGAAAATATCATGTGATTTGAATATGATCTGCAAAAAGTGTAGGTATAATACGTTTTAGATTTAACCTGCACCTTATCGTTCATAGTTTAGTTTTTGCTTTAAATGCAATTCATTAATGTTATTTAAAAAAGATTCCGGTGTTTTCTTTTTGGAGAATTGTGAATAAAGACTGTAATAAATGTATAACTACTCATTACAACACATCCAGTCAATGGCCTGACATTGAAATGATTACAATCTGATTTAGAAATGAGTGGTTAGCCACGATACCCATATTTCACAATAAAGAGAGCATTTGTAAATCACGGTCCTGTGTAATGGATTGTTAAGCTCTTTTGTGCCACTAACAAAAGCCTTGTGCATCAGAGCGAGGATGTCTCTGAAAGCTTCAGAAACACTGTCCCCTGGTTTAATGTGTGACTCAACAGATGAGGTGAACAGATGCTGCCTTACATGCTGTCTTTATATTCTGCGTCTGGGTGTGTGTCTCACGCTCAAAACTGTCTGTGTGCTGGACCTCAGCTGTAAAGAACAATCTCACAAACTCAAAACAACATGAATTCGTGTCTGCTCATCCTCCAGAGATGAGGTGACAGCTATTGTGTCAAACACCCCTTGTTATCGTGATCTCCAAACTCCATATAGACACTGATTGTTTAAATCTGCGTTCTAATCAAAAGGCTGATGAGTCTGCATCGTATAATGTCTGCATGCATGCAATTATAATCTGGGATATTTTCCTGTCAGTTACTAATTGCCATTCAATCCCACAGGACCACTGATGATGATGTCACTGGTGTATTGTGTACCAACACAACTGAACACTGTGTGTTTAGACTGGTTGGAAATCATGTTGTGTCCTGTCTCCCTTGGTCCCCATAGTGATTGGATAATTGATATTAGGTTTTGATCCATTAAAAAACAACTAAACATTTCCTGATGGAATTAAATGAAATTCTAGAGCAGCTGAATTTCATCAGTGTTGAAATGCTTGGTAGAAAATGTAATAAGATCCTGCAGCCTGGATAACAATCAGGATCACTAATGTCTTTAATAATGTGGAACATGTAATGCAATATGGAAAGTAACTGTGTTACAAATGAGTGATCTTTGGAAATGGCCTATTAATGGACATAACCCTACCATTCCTTTCCCTTTATTCATCTGAAGACAGACACTGGTCACTGGAGGACTAATGAGCAATTACTCCTCTATATATACCTACATCAATGTCAGAGAAATGGCAAGGCTGTTTTGAAAGTCCTAGCAACATTTTCAAAGATATGCTGGCAGATAAAAAGTATAGCGGTTTTTTAATGTGTAAATTCATTCAGTCATGCAGCCAGGGAGCAAATGTGACGGAGAGTAGATGCTGTGTAACTGAATCTGTGGTGATACAGCAATTCCTTTAATATTTAATCAATAGGGCTGACTCTTACACTGGTGGCAATTACATTTGTCAAAATGTCATTTCCACAAGTGAAATTGCCCATTTCATCATCATTTCCAAATGTTGAAAGCTAATTGTGACAAGTTATTTATTTTAGATATCAGCAATAGCATTTGGGTACGTGCGACATATCAACAAACCATGTTTGCGTCAATTTTGAAATAGACTTTGTAAAGAACATTCAACAAATGCTATTTCCCATTTGCAACACTAGCTCCACCTTACAATATTTAGTTTTAGTATATACTGTACTGCCAGGGGCGGCGCCAGGGGGGAGCTAGGGGGTGCTGAAGCACCCCCCAGGATTGCCAAAGCACCCCCTAAGCACCCCCAAGAAATATGTTTTTTTTTTTTTTTAATTATTATTTTTATTAAATTAAATTAGAAATATTATTGATTGCATCAATGCATATGTGAAACAAACACATTTTTGACCAAAAACATAAAGCCAACACAGGTGATATGATTAGGCCAATGGCCAGCACCCATTCGATTTTTGACCTACCCATAGGCTAAATTACTTTGTGACACTTGAGTGACTTCCTGTTAGCTAGAGCGCCAAATGATTTGCTAACAGCAAAGTGAAAAATTGATTGATCGTTTGTTAGTCCTTAAACGACCACGTGTGGACACTCAATCAAAACCAACGGAAAGCGAGAGGGATTCTGCACATAATAGGCCTCGTGAGTACAAGTAGCTTACTTCTGGGTCTCTGTGTTTCATTCAAGCCCTGCTCTGTGTGTGTGTGTGTGTGTGCGTGGCACGAGCCATTTTGTGTGCGTGCGTGCGCGAGCGAGCGAGAGAGCTCGCCTCGCGCACCAGTCTACCGGAGATCGTTGTGGTTAGCATCTGGTGCTAGCTAGCCAAGCTAATGGATATAAGGAGCTTTTTCAACAACAAGGTGGAGGGAGAACTCTCTCCTGTCAGACGGAGAGTCTCAGGTAACCTCAACTCAGGTGAAGTAAAGGACTCTCTCAGTGTTTAGATAGTTAACTTTAGTCTAGTTATCTCAGTGGGTCTCAAACGGTTTGTTTTAAAAGGAGAGTGATTTGTAAAATGTCTATAAAGAAATAGAAAATCTGTTTACAGTTCTGTTTCATATGGGTGATGAGAGATGTATCCATAGATCTCTTAATGTTGCTCTCAAAGTGCACCAGATTGATGCTTTTAACTTCAATATTTAACAACAAATCTTCCCGGGGGAGCTAGCCCCGGACCCCCCTAGAGGAGGTGAGGACCCTCCTAGAGGAGGTGAGGTCCGCTCCCCACTTGTAAAAATAGCACTTTACCCCTGCCTATATGCCGTGAGCTGATTATCGAGCCTTCATTGTAACAGTCGCGGGTGCACTGTGTGTGTGTGTGCGTGGGGAGTGTTGCAGTAGAAAATTCAACTGTAGCGCCGCTGGTGCATTAATGGGAAACCCTAAATGTTTGAGCACCCTCTATGAAACGTCAAGCTACCCCACAGCACCCCCTAGAGAAAATCTCTGGCGCCGCCACTGTGTACTGCATGTCATTGAAGTTATCTACAATAACATTTTGACTAATAGAAAGTACATGTCAGAAACATCCTTACTAGTTACAATGCCAAGCCCATTTATCAATAATCAGTTTTGACCAGTCATAAGTATATTTTAGATATCTCTAATATGAAAAAAAACTGATTCCTACAATGAACATTCACAAAAGTAAAAATGTAATTGTTGGTTTCACTCATTAGAATAGCAACAATTAAATAAATAACCCCATGGATATGTAATTTCAACTTGTCAAAAGGATTTAAAGTAGGGCCGGGACTTTAACGCGTTAATTAAGATTAATTAATTACACAAAAATTAACGCGTTAAAAAAATTAACGCATTTTAATCGCACTTATTTTTGCACCGCGGAACGTTTCTCACTGGATGAGTTTCAGGCGTACCGATTATACTGGAGCACCAACTAACGTTCATGACTTCAGACAACAACAAACCACAGTGAACAACAGTGGGAAATGTTGTTTTAAAAAACGGACGGATGGAAGCGTCGATAAGAGCACGGTTGTGTGCAAATTATGCAAAAAGGAATTCGCATATCACCGCAGCACATCAAGCCTCAAGTATCACCTCAATGCAAAACATATAGCAGCTAGCGTGGAAGCTAGCGTGGACGTTAGCCTCTTTTATCGCGTTCACACCAAAAAGAGCCGGTACTAAAATTAGTTCATGAGAACCTTTTTACCCCCACGAAAGTCCCTGCTAGAGAGCAGAGAGCTGCTAGAGAGCAGGGACTTTCGTACGGCTCTCTTGTGAGAAAAGAGCTATATGTCTGATTGGCTGGGCGGATTGCAAACCACGCCCCGTAAAACTCCCAAAAAGTTTTGTGAAGCCGCCATTTTATTATCCTCGCATTAGCATTATTAGCATTAGCCCAGCGCAGAAACGCAGAGAGACTAATTTATGGCAACACAAAATAAAACATGGGAGCGGTGGAGATGAGGAGGTGTCGGCGTTCTGGCGATTTACTCAGAAGGCTGCTGGGACTCCCAGCAGCTTCTACTGAAGCCAGTCCCCAACTCCGGGGACTTCCGGCCGGGGACTTTGGGCGGCAGTATACGCCGTGAAGTGGTTTGCGGCCTGCCAGTAAACCGAAAGCAGAAGAAGAAGAAGTGACGTCAGCGGCTTCATTTGCCTAATCCACCCCCAGGTTCAAAGAGTTCTCATGAACTAAATTCTCATGAACCTTTGTGGGAAAAGTACTGCGGTGTGAATGCGCCTAATGGTATACTAAAATCCATGTGGAAAAAATTGCTTCTCACTGTTCTTAGGTCAAATATGTATATGTGATTAAAAATGCGATTAATTTCGATTAATTAATTACAAAGCCTCTAATTAATTAGATTAATTTTTTTTAATCGAGTCCCGGCCCTAATTTAAAGATATCAGTAATTAAGCTGAGTTTTTATTAAGCTACAGATATCGTTATCAATGAACATTTTGATCAGGATATTTGATAAGTATTATATTTTGGGATATGTTGGCTGGGTATTCTGACTGGTCAGAAAGCAATCCTTGATATCTGCGAATGCTATCAGCGCTCCAGATTGAATGTTTGAGCGGCTCCCTGTAGAGCTGCGGCTGCCTCTCTGAGTGGAATCAGTCATGTTATCAGTGGCAGGAAGGAGGGTAGCGGATACCGCTTTGATGCCTTCAGAAACCAATACATCAGATTGCAAAGCCCCTGTCAGTTGACACAGCAGTGAATATTTATGTGTGTGTGAATGTGCCAGCGGGTAACAAAGTAAGTAAGACCATAGTGTGGCCTCCTGGAAATGTGCAATGTCAGGCAAAGGTGAGACAGTGTTCAGTGCAGCGGCATAAGCAGAAACTGGGGGTGTGGAGCTCACCTGCTGCGTGCCTCCAGTCACAAAACCAAAAGTAATACTGTGACGCTGGTAATTGAGCGGCCCGACCAAGTAAGGAGGCAGAGGCAGAACGTCCCAAATATAACCCGGTGTGGGCATTTATTAAAGCATGAACACAATGACACACAGCCTCAATCCTTCTGTTGTTTCCTTGAGCACAGCATGCAGCCACCAGGATCTCACACACACCCCCCAAACAGAAAAACCCCAGAGCCTAAATGTACACAGACCAATCAACCCAACAGGACACAGGTGAGGGGGGAGGAGACAACACAGGGCACCAGGTGCACACAATCAACGGCACCAGGCATGGGGAAAGGGGAACACTTTTCAAAATAAAATACAATAAACACTACATCAATAAATAGTATAAACTGTATAAAAATGTGCACATATGTAAGGCCCGAAGCCATCATTACCTTCGTCACAAATACTCACATATAAAAGTTCTCAGTGAGCATGCAGCTGACGGTAGATCTAAGACAGCACACTACCAAGAGGAACTGGGAGTAAATCCGCAGCGTTTAATTGTGCTATTTATAGTCATATATTGGGGGCAGTTTTGCTATAATAACAAAATGCTTTGCAATATACTAATCAGACTCAGATTGTTCAGAGAAAATTCATGATGCTACAAATAATCTGCTGCAATGTTTTATGAAACAACTCAAATCAGACGTCATTGAAGTTCTTTAGAACCATAAAAGCAAAACGTTTACTTATGTACTTGAAGTGGCTGTCATCAACATATTTCTGCATTTCTTTATCAACAATTGCTCATATAATAATGTGTAATGAGACGAACCCACAAAGAATCTTGGCAGGAAGCTGCTATTTCTATTCAGAACATACTTTTCTGTTTTTAGCTTTGTCTTTAAAGAAAAGCTCTCAAAGCCACTGTACTACTAAATGTGCAACAGCAAAGACACAGTTGGTGATGAGCTGGAGATCATAGCGGAATATTTAGAGACAGCATTATTTGTTTTAAAGAGTTTGTTAAGACTAAAGCCGAGCTGAAAGGAGAGTAACGACTCTAAATGAATGCCAGTGTTGCTCCTCGTCTGCCGGGTGTGTTAAGTGAATAGCTCAGTAAGTAACCGATCTTCCACCACTACTGACCGGGTTGTTTATCAGGTCTTAACATTTCATTTCATATACAGTATAATTATGGAGATGGATTTCCAAAGTGAGTTCAATAGGATTTCAAATTAGGTGCAAATATGATCCACTTGAAACCATTTGGATATTGTGTTAATGTTTAGTAATTGATTGATGTATAGAGTATAATTATTCTCACAGCAACCACAGGCAAGAGCACTGACCTCTGCCATGGTCAAATGGCTTGTTTGCAATGTTAAAAAAAAGTAAAATTATAGTTTGTTGGGGAATATTTTGCGTAGGTATCTAACCTTTAACCCAGTCCATCACTGTCTCCTTTCCCATGTCATAGTTCTACGGCCTTGGGTTATTGCTCCTGTCTCTCTTGAGGAGGAGCAGCTCTGTCTCCTTGTGTCATGGTTTTGGATTTATGTTTTCATTTTCCAACTTTTCTATTTTGAAATGTTTTCCTCCTTGTGTCCTACTTCCTGTGTTTGCCTTCCTGTCTTTAGTTTCCCTGGTGTGTCTGATTGTCTGATTGTGTTCACCTGTTGCCCTTGTGTTTCTGCCTCCCCGGCCCAGCTGTGTCTTGTCCTGTGATTACCCTTCTGTGTATTTGGTCTTGTCTTCCCCTGTGCTCCATGTCTGTTCGTCGTTGTTTCTCGTCTATGATTCCTGTTAGTCTCTTTGCTCTTGTCCATCCTACCTGTCACGCTCCATGTTTGTTCCTGAGGTTTTTTGTCCTGATCCTTCCTAGTGCTCCTTGATTTCCTTCCTCGTACTCCCTTGGTATGTTAAGTTGTTCCTTGTTTTCTTTTGTCATTCAGCTTTGGGAAATAAAGCTTGCTTTTTGTTACCTGACCTTTTAGTCCTTTTACTGCATTTGGGTCCTATTTTTCCCCAACCCTGACACCTTGTTGTTCATCACAGAGCACAAGCTGACCTGGGGGGTATACTACGAAGCAGGATTTTCGCTTAGCCGGCTAAATTCAGGGAAAACTCCGGCTTTCCGGTCCTACGAAGCTGGTTCTCTTTTTAGCAGGCTAGATCTCCATGGTAACTTATGCTTAGCGGCTAACCTGGTCGGGAGCAGGTTAGGTTGCAGGCTAAGAGATCAACTCAGTGAAAGCACCGCCTGCTGACCAATCAGAGCTTAGTGTGCGGAGTTTAAAGCGATCAAGTCATATTACAGGAGAAAGGAAATGCAGAAAAGCTGCCGTTGCAGGAAAGACGGCCGGCAAAAATCACCGACTGTGTGAACGTGAACATTAATAGAATATCACCTCCATCTTCAGAGCAATCTGACTATTATAACATTAGCGTTAAGAAAGCTTACTTAAATATCTGCCACAACATAAGTACACTGAGTGCAGACGTCGATGTGTCCCATTATCATTCATATCACTTCATAATGTATCATATATTTTCTTATCTGAGTCAGCTGAGCCGTATCTGGCCGTGCAACACTCACAGTGTCACATACTGTATGCAGAAGTATTATTTTAAGCAACACATTAAGTTGACGAAACACTCGAGACAAATGTAATTAAAGTCAGATCGTGTCTTAGACGGGGCAGTGATATCATAAACCTGTTAATGTCCGCATTCAAACACTTTTTCTTTTGCCAGCTGTGTTCACCTTGCAGGTTCAGCTCTGTGGCTTTGATCCTGGATAAAGTGTTTAAGTCATGGATGTTTAAAGTTTAACTTCTTCATATGTCTAGTATTATAGTTGACTTTTCATTCAGGAAGTATGACGCTGCGCTGTCAGTACGCTTGTCCATGTTTGTGATTGGTCGAATGCTCCAAATACCACCCCTTTCATGTGAACGCGCACCTAACTAGATAGGACACGGCTGGCTTGAGCGATCCACTTGATAACCAGCGTCGTAGTACAGTTTAGCGAGAGCGCGTATGTTTTGGATTAGGCCAACCGGCTAACTCAAACATATCCAGGTTAGGTTGAATCAGCTTCGTAGTACAGGCCTCTGGGGGGTATACTACGAAGCAGGATTTTCGCTTGGCCGGCTAACTTCAGGGAAAACTCGGGGTTTCCAGTCCTACGAAGCTGGTTCTCTTTTTAGCAGGCTAGATCTCCATAGTAACTTATGCTGTGCGGCTAACCTGGTCGGGACCAGGTTAGGTTGCAGGCTAAGAGCTCAACTCAGTGAAAGCACTGCTTGCTGACCAATCAGAGCTCAGTGTGCGGAGTTTAAAGCGATCAAGTCATATTACAGGAGAAAATAAATACAGAAAAACTGCCCGTTGCAGGAAAGACGGCCGGCAAAAATCATCGATTGTGTGAACGTGAACATTAATAGAATATCACCTCCCATCTTCAGAGCAATCTGACTATTATAACATTAGCGTTAAGAAAGCTTAATTAAATATCTGCCACAACATAAGTAACCGGATCAGAGTAACAGTACAGTCCGCAGCATATCATAATGTATCATATATTTTCTTATCTGAGTCAGCTGAGCCGTATCTGGCCGTGCAACACTCACAGTGTCACATACTGTATGCAGAAGTATTATTTTAAGCAACACATTAAGTTGACGAAACACTCGAGTCAAATGTAATTAAAGTCAGATCCAGACGGAGCAGTGATATCATAAACCTGTTAATGTACGCATTCAAACACTTGTATTGCTGTATTCACCTTGCAGGTGCAGCTATGTGGCTTTTATCCTGGATAAAGTGTTTAAGTCATGGATGTTTAAAGTTTAACTTCTTCATATGTCTAATATTATAGTTGACTTATCATTCAGGAAGTATGACGCTGCGCTGTCAGTACGCTTCTCCATGTTTGTGATTGGTCGAATGCTCCAAATACCACCCCTTTCATGTGAACGCGCACCTAACTAGATAGGACACGGCTGGCTTTAGCGATCCACTTGATAACCCGCGTCGTAATACCGTTTAGCGAGAGCGCGTATGTTTTGGATTAGGCCAACCGGCTAACCCCTAGTTTCCACCGGGGATTTTTTACGAACGACGCGACCAACAACCAATCACATGAATGTCCCGCCCCGGACATACAAAGCAAAGCATTCATGCTACATCCATGCTGGCTAAATATACTGTCTATGCTTGCTAGCTGTCCATTCAAACGAAGTACACTGGATATAAACTCTCCAAACAGGCGAAAACCTACCAGTTTCACCCACTGTCTCTGCCACCTCCCCCCATGCCTGGCTCCTCCGGTTTGTATCCCTGTATGTAAAGAGGGACTGGTCATATAGTACCGCCACGATAATTTTCTCCTCCATTTTTTGACATATGGGAAATAACTGCGGTCTGGCTCTCCCAACATACACGCGGTTTGATTGGCTAGCGCTTGTAATGTCAGATTTGCATACGCAGGATTTGATTGGCTGACGCCTCCGTCGAGGCGGCAAAAGTAGAACATTGCTCTACTTTTGCAGCGAGCACCGCGAGAGAAGCTACGCTTTGCTCCCACAATGCAGTTCGGCGAATCGTGACGTCACCCCATTCAAAGTGAATGGGCAGAAGCGTTGAAGCGGCAACGCACGCCGCCGTGTGTAGGCTCCGCTACGTGTCGTTGTGGAGACGATGTAGTGATGTGAAGGGGGGTCTGCAAATTAGTTTATTTGGGGGATGGGCCGGATGCTGTCACCGTTCCACTTCCTGCCCGACATTACCTTAACATTACGTCGCGTAGAAAAATAGACTTCAATCCTATTTTGAGCGGAGCCTAGCGTCGAGACGCTTCTGACCCCCTGATCCCACTGGAAGCGTCTGCGCTGCGGCTGCGCCGCGCTGCGACCTCCTCCTGCGTCCTAACCCACCAGGCGCGTTTCAAAACGTTGCGGAAGCGGAGCGTCGTGTGTGCAGCCTCGCAGTTGTTGGATGAACATTCCACTTCCTGCCTGCGCCGCGTCAAAAATAGGATTCATCCTATATTTTAGAAATTCCTTGCGGCGAGGAGCTTCTGGGACGCTTCGAGCCGCGGCGCAGCGTGTCTGGTGGAATAGCACCCATTGACTAGAGTGGCCGCGATCGCTAAAAACGCCGCAGCCGCAGCGCAGACGCTCCTGGTGGGATTAGGGGGTGAGCCGCAACGCGGCGCGTCTGGTGGAATAGCACCCATTGACTAGAGTGGCCGCGATCCTTGCGGACGCCGCGGTGCAGCTGCAACGCGCCCGTAACGCGCCGCAGACGGACCCGGTGGAAACTAGGGGTAACTCAAACATATCCAGGTTAGGTTGAACCAGCTTCGTAGTACAGGCCCCAGAGATAGTTTATTGTTTGTGGACATCTGTAACTCCTTCTTATTGAGTGCATAGGTCCCGCTGGCGTGCATTCTTTGGCCATGGACGACAGTTTTAGTTCGATTTAGTGCCCTGTTTGTTTAGTCTTGTTGATGAAGAATGTTGATTATACTCTGAACTAGGTAAAACCTCCGACTATGGAAGAGATCTTCAGAACTGGTCGGGCAACCACTGTGTCCGGCCGTAACTTCATAATAAACCATCAGTGTTTGATATCAAGTTCCAGCTCTCCCCGTGTCTCACTAAGTTTCGACTCCATTGCTCCAGAAGTTTCCATTACAATGTTAACACATTATTTTTTTCTTCCATAGTCCATGTAACACACCATGTTTCCTCAGAAATCAGGCCTGCTGTTTCGCTTAGAAATCTGATTCAATGTCACATAAGAGAATAATAAGTCACAAGTGACAGCAGAGGACAATTGAAAGATATCAGATGGAAATAAAATCTGTAAGAAGTGTAGCATTGTTTTTAATAAAAAAGCTCCATGTTTCCCATCTGTGCCAACACAACAACTGTATGCTCAGTAGTTCAAAGCCTTTCTCTGGAATATGGAGCTTGATATGACTTTGTCACGGTGCAGTGTTTCCATCAAGCAAATGGAAATGTTAGGTGCATTTCCATCAAGGGGAGGTGAAAGCAACAGAAAAAGAGACTCCCAGAAAGCCACACACACACACCAAAGGGAACTGTGGAGGACCTGATTAGTGAGTTGTCACTCTCTAATATCAGAAAATGTACCTTTATCCAAAGACAAATAGAAATGCACTTTGTAATATGAGAGTGAGTGGAGGCTTGACATTTGACAAGATTATGTTTCAAAGAGATATATGATGATTGTCTGATGACGATTCTGCACTGACACAGGAGCACGCTCTTCAGACTACCACCATAAATCTTCCTTGAAATGTCTTTCTTTTCTGTAATGTTTGTTACATAATTTGGAGACAAATGATGCAACATGGCATTAACACAATCAATGTATTCTAATATTAGTTAGGAAACAAAAAAAGAAATGTAATCAGCATGGAGAGAGAAAAAGTTCCAGTCAGTCTTCCAAATGATATAGCAGTGAAAATGTAATCAGAAATCCAACAGAGCAGGAATGGAAGTGCATGTGTAGGGATCAAATTAAAGTATCTCTTTCACTCTAGGCCAGTAAATCATACCTGATGCTCTCTAGTTTCAGGAACTGCATGTCTCGAGACATGCCGCATAATCTTTTTCCTTTTGACACTGACAAAAGTGGATCTGATAACAAATATAAAACACAACTGCTGACAAACAGATGGAAAATATGAGTGGGCTGATTTTTGGTTATACGAGTGAATATTTCAAAATGATATTCCCAACAGATGTTAAAATTGCATTTAGATCTGAAGGATGGTTTTATTTCCACAAACAAGCTACTCAGTCTGTGCCATTTGGAATGTAATGTAATTGTGTATATGTGTGTAAATGCCTTTTTAATAATGTATTTATGCTGTATTTGTTCTTAAATGTCTTTTGCTTTTAATCTGTAAAGCACTTTGAATCGCCACGTGCTGAAAAGTGCTATATAAATAAAATTGCCTTGCCTTGCCCCTATTCACTTGATCCTTAACAGACTGGTGTGTCTCACTAAACAACCCTAAATCCTTACCTGTGTAAACCTTTGTGGGACTAAAACAAGTCTATTCACTTCCCTTTCTTGAGGATGTCAAGTGTTTCTTTTAAAATTTGTCAAATAATTACAATTCTAACTTTGGAGTCTCTTTCTGTGGGACAGATAGTCTTGTCTCCCCAGCATCTGCTCCAAAACACAGCCATATGGATCCTCATTGATTCATGGAACAAAGACAAACACCTCCTCTGTATAGGCCTCCTTACAGAATTGATTTGAAGATGCTTTTGTTTATAAACGGTATTGACAATCCCCACCGTTATTCCACCTCCAAGTGTTAGAAACTCTGCCAGTAACTGCAGTTCATGTTTTCTCACGCTTTGAGACTCACGATTACATTTACTATAACGTTTATTTTCAATTGTATTTAAGCTTGTCTGTCCAGCATTTTGGTCAACATTATCTGTTTCTAATTGGGTTTTTTAAGAATAATTTGAGTGGTCAAGCGGGTTTCACATCTCATTTTCCCATATCATTTGAAATAAACTGGATACTTCATCAAGGGAACATTTCTGTCAGAGAAATTCAATTATGTGGTCTATTTCCCATCTTTTCCTGAGGGATTTTGACATCCTTACTGAACAATGGCACCCTTTTGTCAAAGGGAAATCTTTCTTCTCTCAAAGGCACATCATGAATTAGCTGAGAGTGACACCATCCTGCAGAGTGACTGTAAAGTGACTGCTGGTTGAAGCTGTGCAGGTCAGAGAACATCAGTGCGCTGTATTCACCTATTTGTAAACTATTTGGCAATCAGCTTGCCATTGTGTTGTTTATCTGTAAAGACCATTACACTGGTAACATCGCATGAATGGAATCTTTTTCATAATGCACAAGATGACAAGTGTATGTAGCATTGTGGTGCAGTGGTGTATGACATGTCACTTTTTAACTAGGACACTCAATGTACACTGTATAATGTATACAATGTATACTGAAGCCGGTCTTCAGTTTCTGCATGGCCATTGATAAAACGTGTCGGTTGACACCTTGGCCGACTGCTGCATCCCCTTGAAAAGACGACCTCATTTAGAAAAGTACAACCAACAAGATGATATTCAACATACACTTACCAAGAGACAACATGAATCCTCCTTCAAGCTTTCAATACAATAAATGTAATTAGTTCTTTCTTCCCTGGTCTAAGGGACATGAACTTAATCCTCAACATGCAAGTAAAAACAAACAAAAAGGAAAAATTCGTCCCAGATGACAACCTATAATGAAACATGAGAAGTTACACTATTTATTAATACCTCTCAGCCTGCACTTCAATGGAGCTGCCCAGTTAACATTGTTCATTTTAAAGAATGAAATCAATGAACTGTCCGTTTCTTCTTCTGCGTCAAACAAGTCAATTGATAGAAAGAGGCGTGGACATTCATAGTTACGTTCCTGCAGTTCCTCTCTGAACAACTGACATGCCTTCCGGGGGTCCACTTCATTGGCCCGTGCTGAAAATGTAATTTGAAGGAAAAAAAAGTGGTTGGTACAATAAACTTCATAATATGTCAGCTTCAATTCTAAAATAGTACTTCATTTATTGTCTCATTTAGTAAGCCCTGTATTTTAAAGCAATATATTAAAAGGTAGTAACTTCAAATCAATTATCCTTTCCATATTACTGGATCAAACATGTAACAACATTCATTTTGGTGATCATTGCTATTTAAGTGTTTGTGAGTAGTCACTGTTTCAAACTACACCACAGCAGTAATTGTTCTGAATAAATAACCTGCTGAAACTGTTGCTGGCAATCGTTGAACTGAAGGTCCTGGCATTTCCTCTGTCCTTGTCATACTGGCTGCATCGCTATGATGAGCAGGGTCCATTCTTGGAAAACAAAAAACATACTCACAGGAATGGAAAATAGAGACTAGTGAGTGCCCTTATTTTTTTACATATTTCTTTTTGCATATCAAACAAAGTCATTTAAATCAGATCCCTAATAAGTATTTCGGCTCTGTTATGATTTCTACATCTACATTTCCTAAAAATGCATCACATGCTCTGATGCAGCTGCTATAGCTGTAACATTACAGCATTTTAAAACACAAAAAAGGAACAAGCACATTCACCAAACAATATCGTTATTAGGTTTGACACTTTGTATATGTTGTTCACCTCTCTCAAAACATGTCTATCTTCCATCTTTTGCTTGAACAAGTCAAAACGTCTTACCCTTCACCACATGTGCTTGCATGAAATGAGAGGACATCAATCGGGTAAGATTCAAGACATATAGGGCAAACCTGTAAAAAACAAACAAATGTCAATACCTTTAAAACATATCACATTATTATAAGAAAGGTTTTATGTTTAATAATTCTCTCTCAGATAAGTGATACAGGAAACATAATTCTATGATAAATGAGTACATAGACAGTGTGCAAAAAGTCTGTTTGGTGAAATGTGTTATACCCTACCTATATACACACCTGCAATCATGCTGTCATTATTTACTGAACACAATAAGGCTTTTATACTAAATTGCAAAGTAACTTTAACAGGAGAAGACCGCATCAACTACCTTTGACAATTCTCCCATCCCTGTGTTAGGTGGATTTGGCTGCTCAATCACTTCATCAAGAGAAGTCCCAGATTCACTCTCCTAAAAACAAAAAAGGTACAGAGAATTGGTTCTATAGACTTTGAAACAGTCATTTGAGCAAACTAAAACATTACATATTTATTTGAGAAATTAGAGAAATGTTTTAATAACAGCGTACAGTCAATATGTCATTACATTCCTCCACATGTAAAGGCAACAGCTGCAAAGGCATTTGACTGCCACATGTTATGCAGGTTGACGGTGGCATCTTTGCAAACTCTGCCGAGTCATAGGGTAGTGGTTCGGTAGAAAGTTGCTCCTGTAGTGGAATTACAAACACAATGTTTTTTCCGTTGTTGGACGCTGTTTTGAGGAGCCTTGTGGAGTACCCCTCGGAGTCAGTAGGAATTATGGACAGCTTTCGACGTCCACTACCACCTATTTTAAAATCAAAATAGGAACAACACAAGTGTGCTTTAAAACCACCTGACATTACATACATTAATATTAGGGATATACGTTACACTTTGTCAGGCAAACTTTAGTAGTTTTATATAACTTGAAGAAGTGATATGAATGGTAATTCAAAGTAGGGCGACAGAAAACACATATGTGGGGCTTCTGAGTGTGAAAAACACAACACAGCATTTTCACCAATGGAGATGAGAACAATATTACCTGCTGACTTGAAAAACATCCAGCCTCCTTTTAATGTTTTCAGTTTTGGAAATTCTTCCTCAACCGAAGCCATAGTCTTTAAAACAAAGTGAAATAACATACAATATTCAGCAAGTGATTCACATTTTAAATCATTGAGAAATATTTAATACTGTTTATATGATTACCTCACTGTGCAATAAGTTGTCCGGTAGATTTTGCATCCTCTTTCCAAGGCCAGCATGGGCAAGTGGTAGCTCTTCCGAGCCCTTAGGTGTAAATTGACTGGGTCCCGAAAGGACATATATGTGAAAGTCCGTCCGTTTGACGATGCAAGGAGCCGGGGTGGGAAATCGTCTTTTGCCTCTTGGCTGATCAGTACTGAACATACTTGGGAATTGCCTGATGTGGGAATGACAAAAGGATCTGTGAGACTAGACATTGTTATATCATTTCCAAATCATTGGCTTGCGTTGATGGTTTTGTTAACATAGTTTGAACAAATTGTATGAATAAAAAGTGAAATCATAGTTATACAAAAACAATCTTGACACTTAGCTTTATCTTACCAAAATATTTGTTTTGAAAACATTAATATATTGTGTTTGGGACGTTTCAAGGCAAGGGGCTGCTAAAGGTTTTAAAAGCAGTAATGGGGATATAGAGGATACATACTATGGACAAATGTTTTAAAACATTAACTCAACATTACATTAGAGTAATGCGAGGGCTGAGATCAAATATCAGATGTTTACACATCTACGGGATTAAGCCACAGTTTGATCTTGAACTGTCAAATGTAAAAAAAAAGTCTATTAAAATCACCTTCTCATTGCCTGCCTCACCCTGACATCATTGTGGGATTGGACGCTGTCTACCGCCCTGACTGCTACGCTGACCGGTGCACTCTCTGCTATGCTCACTTCTGGTGGAGTTGGAGTCGCAGACAGCTCCCTGGCTATTCATTGAACTAAAGCCCGTGCTGCTACCTCGACCAGAGGCGTTACACCCTGTCGAACAGTCAATTAATTTTCTCTCACATTCACTTCAACATTTTACTTGGTAGCAGAAGCACCTAATAAGAATGGGGGATCGTTAGATCGTTAGACAGACAACGCTAGCTAATGTTAGCTTAGAAGACTGAAGGGTCCTTTGCCTTGTTTAAAATCTCTGCTTGGGTTCAGCCTCTGGGAAATAATTAGCTTATGTACATGTCATGTGCTAGAGTATTATTAAACTATTACATTATTAAACCCACTGAGATAACTTAGGCTACAGTTTACAATCGAATCACTCAAGAGTCCTTTACCTCCCTGAGCTGACGTTATCTCTCTCAGTCCCACAGGAGAGGACTCTCCCTCTCCTTATTGTTGAAACAGCTAATCTCCGTTAGCTCCGAGCTAGCACCAGATGCTAACAACAACCCTGTAACTCTCTCAGTCTCTCTTGCTCTCTCTCGAATCGACCAGTGGCCTTTATTTGTCATGAACAATCAACGAATCTACGAAACAATGACACCAGCCAGGCTCACCTTCATCTTTTGGGAACAGAAACATCGCCACTTCGGCAGACTTGACATTAATACAGCCAGCGGCAATGCATCGCTTCCCGTGTGTTTTTCCTCCCTTTTTCTTCACTGTCGCCTCCATTGTCAGGTTTTCTCGATTGGCAATCACTTGCAGTCGACTCCGACACACTTTCCAGTAAAAATACTCGCTCAAAAACTTTGAAACAGAGAAACAATAAACTGTGATGAATGTAAACACTTCGGCGGCTACCATCTCGTGACGTCACGCAGTAGATCGCAAGCCACGCCCACGCAGGGGGCAACTGCGGATTTCCCTGCGGCAAATTCAAAACTCGTCAAATTCGTTGCTATTCCAACATCTTTTGATATGGGTTCCAATGGACAATTTTGGTAATTACTATACGTATTAGCATAACATATCATGCACAGGCGCACACTTCACGGGGTCTTTAAGTAGGCTACTGTTAATATCTTCACAGACAATTCAGAGGTTTTTCATTTCAATGCTCTTTTAGCTGACATTTAATAAATGCAGGCACATTTTTAGCAGCTATTCATACTAAATCAGTTGTCCCTCCCCCTGGTGCCAGTCCCAACAGATCCATCTCTAGGCTCAGCAGCCCTGCTGAAAATAATAATACCGATAATAATGCTGAACCTGAACCAGCTTTTCTCCCAACTGAAGGAGGTGAGCAGCATTGTGTTGAATGACATGCCACTTAACATATCTGAAGGGAGACTGGAATACAACATATATATATATCAAAACAAAAAGCTAACATCTAATTTCAATTATTCATTTCAAACACAGTATTTTCCCACATAGCCAATGATCTATATAAAACAAAAAACTGCTTTTAGTCAATTTAGGATGTTTGAAGCATTGAGTGATCAGTCTGTATTAGGTAAACAAAATGTTAATCACCGACATTTTGGCTATGATATTAATACTAATATTATTATATTAAAGAATATATTATCATTAGGGCCGGGACTTTAACGCGTTAATTAAGATTAATTAATTACACAAAAATTAACGCGTTAAAAAAATTAACGCATTTTAATCGCACTTATTTTTGCACCGCGGAACGTTTCTCACTGGATGAGTTTCAGGCGTACCGATTATACTGGAGCACCAACTAACGTTCATGACTTCAGACAACAACAAACCACAGTGAACAACAGTGGGAAATGTTGTTTTAAAAAACGGACGGATGGAAGTGTCGTTAAGAGCACGGTTGTGTGCAAATTATGCAAAAAGGAATTCGCATATCACCGCAGCACATCAAGCCTCAAGTATCACCTCAATGCAAAACATATAGCAGCTAGCGTGGAAGTTAGCCTGGACGTTAGCCTCTTTTATCGCGTTCACACCAAAAAGAGCCGGTACTAAAATTAGTTCATGAGAACCTTTTTATCCCCACGAAAGTCCCTGCTAGAGAGCAGAGAGCTGCTAGAGAGCAGGGACTTTCCTACGGCTCTCTTGTGAGAAAAGAGCTATATTTCTGATTGGCTGGGCGGATTGCAAACCACGCCCCGTAAAACTCCCAAAAAGTTTTGTGAATTTTATTATCCTCGTATTAGCATTAGCATTATTAGCATTAGCCCAGCCTAGAAACGCAGAGAGACTAATTTATGGCAACACAAAATAAAACATGGGAGCGGTGGAGATGAGGAGGTGTCGGCGTTCTGGCGATTTACTCGGAAGGCTGCAGGGACTCCCAGCAGCTTCTACTGAAGCAGAAGAAGAAGAAGTGACGTCAGCGGCTTCATTTGCCTAATCCTCCCCCAGGTTCAAAGAGTTCTCATGAACTAAATTCTCATGAACCTTTGTGGGAAAAGTACTGCGGTGTGAATGCGCCTAATGGTATACTAAAATCCATGCGAAAAAAATTGCTTCTCACTGTTCTTAGGTCAAATATTTATATGTGATTAAAAATGCGATTAATTTCGATTAATTAATTACAAAGCCTCTAATTAATTAGATTAATTTTTTTAATCGAGTCCCGGCCCTAATTATCATATGTGTCATGTACACTCTACAGAGCCAGGGCCCTCTTCAGTTTTGTCAGGAAGGTGTGTGGAAGAGGTGAAGGACAGTGCCAGTGGCAGTACCAGTGTAGATGATGAGGATGAAGGCTCCAGTGAAGACAAGAGAAGGTGCACAGAAAGGGACAGACAAAGTGAGGAAAAGGACAGACAAAATGAGGAAGCTGTAAATGACAAGTTATGCACCATAGATTCTGAGGAAGAAAATCTTCTGTCAAATGACCCAGCTTTGTGGCCAGCAAATATGACTAATATGGACAGGGAGTCTATAGTTAGGAAATTGGCCACAACAAGAGATGAAGACCAACACATGCTACAGGATTCTGAAGGAAAGCCATTCCCAGAATACTTGCAGTATACTAAGGCAGCAAATGGAAGAGAAAAGGTGAAGAGAGACTGGGTGATTCACAGCAAAAGCACTAATGCACTATATTGCATCCCATGTGTGCTTTTCTCCCATGAACAAAAAAGACCTTCCCTTAGTGTACTGAACAGTCAACATGGATATAAATTGTCTGATGTGAAGTGGCGTCGTATGATAAGTTCCCGGCCCATGAGAAGAATAAGGCACACAGAGACTGCTAGTGGAAGAATTTGCATCAATCTGTAATGGAAGTTAGCGGCATTGACTGTCAATTGCAGAAGCAGATACAAATAGAAACTGAGAAAAATAGAGCTCTCTTGAATAGAATCCAGATGTAACACTGCACTTGGCATCAAGGAATTTACTTTTCAGGGGTAAAACCAAAGATCTGAATGACATTCACAATGGCAATTTCCTAGGCACACTGGAGCTGTTATCTCATTACGACCCACTGTTGAATGAACACTTACAAAAAGTTAAGGACAAAAAGAAAGGAACCATGCTGACACATTATTTGAGCTCTGACATTCAAAAGGAATTCATTGAGTTATGTGGCAGAAGAATTTTGAAAACAATTCTAAAGGAAAGGGAGGATTCTATTTATTATTCAGTCATCTGTGATGCTACACCAGACATTTCACATACTGAGCAGAATGTTGTGCTCATGAGATATGTGAATTATAACAAAGAAACTGATGACTGGGAGATCACTGAACGGTTCCTTGAATTCAAGGACTTCCACAAAAAGACAGGGAGTGAAATAGCCGAGATGATTTAAAATGTGCTTCAAGACAAAGGGATAGAGATAGATATGGCAGATTGCAGAGGGCAGGGATATGACAATGGGGCAAACATGTCAGGAAAAGTCAAGGGAGTTCAAACCCAAATACTGAAAAAATATATAATCTGGCTACATGTTCACCTTGTGCCTAAATCTTGTAGGTGTGCATGCTGCAGAATCAAGCACAGAAGTGTCAAAAAAATTTGGCTGCATCAATCGCCTTTACACACTTGTTAGTGCCAGTCCAGCGCGATGGGCCATCTACTTTGTTCTTTGCATTGCCTCTCCGATACCCGCTGGAGTTCAAGGATCCACGCTGTTAAACCTGTAGCAAGACACCTACCTGATGTCATAGAGGCCCTTGATGGCATACTCATGACATGCAGTCTCACCAGTGAGGCCAGATCAGATGCTAGTGGGCTGAAGACCTACTTCATGTCATTCAATGCTATTGTCCTCCTCACTGTCTGGCTAAAAGTACTGCAATGCATTGAGGACAGGAATACAATTCTCCAGTCTGAGAAGATTTCACTCGACACAGAGACAGCCAATATCAGAGACTTAAAGCAGTGCTTCTCAAAGTGTGGTCCGCGGACCACTGGTGGTCCGTGAGCGCCCCCTAGTGGTCCGTGAGTATATTGGTAACATTTCACATTTGAAAGAAATACATTTATTTAAGTTTTTCGCACTCTCGCGGGAATATCTCCCCAATAGAACGAGCTTAAGTTTCACTTTCGATTGCATGATATAGCCCAGATAAACACCTTCATCACACATGTTGCCACTTGTTTGTACCATTTTCAGGCGATTTGTAAAAAACGATGTGTTTTTGGATATTTGTGGAGTTAGGTGGTCCGCGAGTGTTTTTTTATTGGTTAGGTGGTCCTTGGTGTTGTGGAATATTTTCCAAGGCCCATAACTTTGACCCAGTGTATCAGTTCAAACTGTCCTGACTGAGCACAGGCACCTGTAACCTTGGCTGCTGTGCTCTCAGTGTTTTGTCTCCCTGTTCCTGCCTGTTGGTGTCAGCTGATAGAGGTGTTATCATTCTATCTTGTTATGCAGCATGTTGATGATGCTCTCTGAACTAGCTAAATACATGGGTCTGGGGTAGAGTTCTTCAGAATTGACGTGGCAACTCTACCGTGAAGTCAGAACCTCTGACTCTTGGACTTGTGATGTGAATCCTCCGGCCGTAACTCCAAATAAACCATCATGTGTTTGACATCAAAGCTACTGCTCCTACCGTGTCTCCTTCCTGAGTCGGTGACTCCCACTGCATAGCTACACAGAAGTTTCCTCTACACTTGGTATGAAAAAGTTTGAGAAACACTGACTTAAAGGAAGAGATACAGGCTCTTAGAGATGCATGGGAGTCACTCCTGTCTGAGGCAACACTGATTGCTGCTCAAATGGATGTTGCACCTGAATTTAGCATGGAACACTGTCGCAAGAGGAAAAGGAAGAGATTCCATGATGAGACCTCTCAAGAGAAGACAGATCAGGACAGTGCAGCAACGGTGTTCCGCAACACAGTGTTTTTTACTGCAATGGACAAGATCATATGCGACTTAGACACTAGGTTCCGCACCACTGAATATATTGTGGAATAATTTTCTGCTGTTCTGAAAGTTGGGAAGATTGCTGAGGATAAAGTCCCTTCTCTTTGCCAACCACTGATCAGGAAGTATTCAAGAGATCTTACACCTGAGTTTCAAAATGAAGTAAGACACCTGAACACTGTGTACTTTCCACCCTGACTTGTCCCCTCTTGGTCTCCTGAATGCAATTCACAAGATGCAGCTGCAAAGCATTTTTGGAGAAGTGTGCATTGTTTTACGTATATATTTTGCACACTGCCTGTGAATGTTGCAGGATGTGAGAGAGCTTTCAGTAAGCTAAAATTGATAAATAACTATTTGAGGTCTACTATGTTTCAGGACAGGCTTTGCAGTCTTGCCATGCTGTCCATTGAAAGCCAGTTAGCTAGAAAGCTGGACTTCAAGGACTTAATCAGTGACTTTGCCTGTAAGAACTTGAAGGCTAAGCGCTGGGCTCTTGGTGAGTAAGGCTGAGCAAGGACTCAGATGCATGTTGAGAAAAAGACTGAGAACAGGTAATAGGCTCTGATTTAGCACCACCATAAGGCCTTTTCATTTCCATTTCCGTTTTGTTGTCCATTTACACTTTAATACCTGCTTATTTTGTAGTTGGTATGTATATTTAATTTTTAAATCTGCTGCTTATGTTTTTTTTTGTGTTATAGCATTTTATAAATGATAATATTGGTGGTAATGTTCACTTTATTTTAATTTAAGAGGTCATGTATATTTAAGTTATATTTATTTGGATGTATGCATTCATGTTGAGAATGTGCCATTCATAAATGTTATTATTAAAAAGGCATGTACACCATAAAAGATGGCTATTGAGATCTATTGTCAGGAATGTTAGTCTTGTATAAAATAGTGAATTCTACTGCAGTAGAATGTTGCACGTCTGCACAGTGTTATATGTTCACAGCTCAGTGTCAGTAAATATTGTGCAGTTAGTATTGGACTACAAGATAGATGCAAGTCTGTACAGGTAGAGTTATTTAAAGCATAAATGAGTCGGTTGGGTTCTGGAGGTGTGGTTACAACAATTGTGCTTGGTTGGCGTGGCCTGTGCCTGGTGGTGGGGCCAGCCACAAAAGATCCTCTAGACCAGGTCTAAACTTTTTTCAGCGAGGGCCACATACAGAAAAATATACGAAGGGCTGGGCCACTCACTAGAGGTTTATTGCCTCATAAGTTCAGTTTTAAGTTAGCACAATCAATCAAATGTAGGTGATTGATTATAATAAGGAGAAATATGAAGGGTGTATTTCAAGCTTGTTATTCAAATAAATCATTGGGCTTTTTTCTTATCAACTAAGATATGTTAGAAAATGTTTCCAACTTGAATTGACTGAATGTATTGTCTTGAATACTACTGTGTAATATATTTGTACATTTATATTTAAGAAGTACAATATAAGACAAGCACAAGTTTCATTTGTGGGCCATATTCCATTATACTTTTTGAATTAGCTGAGGGCCGATTCAAAATGGTCATATTTAAGATATGTGGGTTTTTCCAACAGTTGAACTAAGGGTACACACAGAGCTAAGCCCTCTCCATCTAACAGCCAAGATCTATAGCTAAATCCAACAACTCATTTATGAAATTCAAACGCTTCCCCGCTAATAGACAGGAAAGCTATTTAAAAAAAGGTTTGCTTTAATGATTGAATGACTTGTGTATTTATTTGTACACTATAATTAAGGAAACTCATGAGCAATCCCCAAGAGACACACTGCACACTGACCTAACATGACACCATCCTCTTGTGTTTGTGTGTCCATGTGTGTATTTGTGTGTGTGTCTGTGACATAAGAACAATTCAAGCGTGAGGTTGTGTGCACAGACCCGTGTGTGTGTGTGCGTGTACTGTGAACGTGTAAACCCTTAACAGATCTTGTTTCCAGCAGCCTGTAATTAGAGGAAGACCGACCCCCATACAACAGTGACTAATGTTTTCCAGAGCATCGGTGGTTACAAAAGCTCCAATCCCAAAGAAGCAGGCTTAAATTAAATATATTTATTTGTAAATGCAAAACACTTTATCTTTAACGGCACACAATTCCCCTCTGAAGACACTGGAGAGCTTTGGGCTGTATGCATTTTAAATTATTTTGTCTATTTCGTTGTTGCTGAGAGCCAGATAAGAAGAACAATACAATTGAAGTATTTGTGTGATAAATATGGAGATAAACACAGTACCCGATTAGCTTAACGTAGCATAAACACTTAAAGCTTACAGGAACAGCTAGTGGGTCTCCATCCAAAGGTAACATCATTTTACTGGATCGATATTACAGTGTGGTATTGTTACTTTTACTTAATCATTTATATGAATACAAGTATACTGTATTTTCATTGAACTTTTAGTCACAAGCCTTAAAAAATCAATACCAGTCATTTGTTTTTAATGATAAACCAAGATAATCAATAGAAATCAGGCCACACTATCACTTTAAAGCATCCCCATCACTAACCTAGTGACCTTCATTTGCTCAAAGATCCATTCCTAAAACTGGCACGCAGTGAGAAGGGCAGCAAATATGGTGTTGTTGCTCAGCTGGGGTCCTTGCTATCGTTCAGCTCCATATGGCCACAGCCTCTTTGGGTTCGGGCATTGTTGAGGACGACTCTTCCACATTGCTTAAAGCGCAACTAAGTTTGAAAGCGTAAACTTTAATGCGTATTTTGTGGATGCTGCTTTTCCTTGAATGTGCTGTCACATCTGTTGTTTATTGGTGCTTTTGTGAGAAAGATATTTTGATGAACAGCCGGTTTTGAACATCAGTGTTTTGTACAGCATGATGATTCAGCAGGTGCTTTGCTCTTATCAGCACTTGCAAAAACTGTTTATGTACCAACCGTACTGCTCTCCTACTTGGATGAATCTCTTGAAAGGAATTTGCTTGAAATATGTAGATATTAGGAGAGAAAATTGTCAACTGGTCTGGTTTCTGATCACAACAGTGGTAACATTGATTATAGGATTTACTGTTTGCGCCTCGCCACGACTGATGTGTTTCCTACAAATCAGTCCAAAAGAAGAGTTAAGCTCCAATCACATTATGCGCAGTAAAGCGGTATTACTTGTCGCCATTGTATGTCTATTGAGAGAGCAATGCCGCCCATTGGGGGAAGTTCTACCCTTGGCTCAAATGTTCTTTTTAAAAAAAACTCTGACCTTGTTTACCGCTGACCTTTGGACGCGCAACCAATCAGATGAGAGCTGTTTGTAGCTTTTATTGCGCCCAACCTCGCAGATAGCAAAGATCAAGTCCTGTATCTTGTGAATGCAGCTGTACATCTTTAAATCTTTAACCAATGAAATGACACATTAATGTTTTGTTGGAATGGTGATCAGACCAGAAATCAACCAATCCAGAGTTGACTTCACAATGGTCTGAAACCATGCCTTTAAGGCAGATTGGTGAGTGGTTGTTTGGTCTGCACCAGAGTTTGAGTAGGGTAACGCTCTATGATTCAACCAAAATGAATCAGGTAGGAATGTACCGACTGTAGGGCATTCATATGCACCAGAGAGAATAACACATAGCTGTTTACCAATTACATACACTTCTGTCAAACCTCCTGCCAGCTCTCAATCACACGACATTCAATGAATTAAGCATGAATATTTGTTTGAAATCAACATTTCTGATGTAACCACATGCAATATCCTGTCCGCTGGCTATGAAGTTTCTCTGATGTCGTATTGGCAGACCCACTAGAAGGCAGGAGTCTCAGTTAACATGGCAGCGGCTAGCTTTAATCCAAAAATAGTGACGTTTGGATTCAAGGATTATAAGAAGAGAACAGCGGTATGCAGGGTCTGTAGCAGGTACCTCCACACAGCCGCGTTAAAAAAATCTTGTAGGTGGGCATATATGAAGCTTGGGGATTTTTTGCGACCAACAACCAATCACATGAATCTCCCGCCCCTGACATACAAAGCAATAGCAATGTTAAAACGAAGTAAACTGGATATAAAATCCCCAAACAGGCGAAAACCTACCAGTTTCACCCACTGTCTCTGCCACCTCCCTCCATGCCTGGTTCCTCCGGTTTGTATCCCGGTAAGTTAATAGGGACTGGTCATCAAGAACCGGGTGATTTGCTACCGCAATAACTAATTTCTCCTCCATTTTTAAGAATATAGAAAATGAACTGCGGTATGTCACTCCCAGCTTGCACGTGGTTTGATTAGCTAGCACGTGTACTGTCAGATTTGCATAAACGGGATTTGATTGGCTGACGCTTCCACCTCAGCTTCAAAAGTTGAACATTGCTCAACTTTTGAATCCTGAAAATCCTGGAAATCTTCGCTTTTCTTCCCACAATGCAGTTCGGCGAAAAGTGAGGCAACGTGACGTCACCCCATTCTAAGTGAATTTCATTTCATTTCAAACCTTTATTTATACAGATGAATCCCATTGAGATCATTGATCTCTTTTTCAAGGGAGACCTGCTCAAGTAGTTCCACATGAAACATAAAAACATAAATAGAACAACAAAAGGACATCATACAGCATCATTTACATAATTATCCACATAAACAGGTACCAATAGCTTCCGATTGAGTAGCATCCAACCGAGCTTTAAAAACATTTAGTGGCACCAGATTGTTCAGTTTCCATTTAATTTGCAAGACTATTCCAAGACAGAGGAGCTGCGCATCTAAAAGCTGTCTTCCCTAAGACAGTCCTAGCAATTGGCACATTTAATAAAACCACAGCAGTGAATGGGCAGAAGCGTTGGAAGATTTTTTAACGCTGCTGTGTGGACGGGCCGTAACGGTGGACGGTAACAGTTACAGTTACAGTGACACGACCACCACAACATCCAACTTCATTCGTCACTACAAAAAACCCCAGAGAAAGGTAGGCTACATGCATGTGTTGTGTTAGCTAGAAAGCTAACGTTAAGTTTAAGCTACGTTAGACTTGGTTTCAAATCGATTAAGCATTGCAAAGAGAAGACAACATGGTAAATGAACACTAGAACCGCCAAGGGATTCATTTTGACTAACCCTGATACTGACGGGCTGCCAGGAGAGGGAGAGAGAGGAAAAGAGATGCCTCGTTTATTTCCCCTGTGTTATCAGAAGTTACTGTAAACTTTTGAATAATGTAGTTCATCTACTTTTAGTAGTTTGTTTAAATGTTTTAATTATGTTGTTTTTGTTTGTAGAAGTGCATCATTCCTTGATTTATTGTAAAATGAATCTGAACTTTTTGATCTGTTATGATGTGAAGCAATTTCTAAATGAATTAACTGAGTTTTAAATCGTCCTACTTAGTTTATAAGGAAATTATGAAGAGGAACAAATTAAATGATTTGAAAATGATATCTATGTAGGTGCTCATTTGCATGAAAATCCAATCATTTAGTCATTATATTCAGTGCCATACTTTGAGATTCAATCCAATTACCTGTTATAACTTTCAGAGACTGCATGAACAAAACCTCAGTTGTTCATGTTTTCCCTTCATTTTCTGCCGGCCGAAGCAAATTACAAGCCGTCAACTCACAAGGAAATGCAACAGAATTCACAAAATATGTTCAAATACGTAGGTAGCTACCGATTTAATGTATTGTTCTGAGAAGATAGATACAAACTAGAAAATTATGCTGAAAATCTTTTCTTTCTTTACTTTTTTGCTTCAAGCATCTGGTCTGTGGGCATTTCTGTGGAAAACTTTTGGGAACAGATATACATAACTTTTTTACTTCAATCATTTAAACAGTTTGTCTATGGTGACACTT
This sequence comes from Gymnodraco acuticeps, assembly GCF_902827175.1. Classification (NCBI taxonomy): domain Eukaryota; kingdom Metazoa; phylum Chordata; class Actinopteri; order Perciformes; family Bathydraconidae; genus Gymnodraco; species Gymnodraco acuticeps. Next base: position 232,403 of record NW_022991244.1, read on the forward strand.
TGTAAGGTGAATTCTCCAACTCGCATCATTTTAAACCTTCACAGATTGCAATGTATTTTCTCTTGATCCAATTTAACAGAATTATTGTTTTGTTTTCATTTAAACTAAACTTAAGGAAAGACCAAGCCCCAATATATGGGTCTTGAGGTGAGCTGCTGGAAAACTGAAAAAAACCCACTAACACCTAAACTTTCTCATTTATTCGTGGATGAACCTATTTTGTTTGTTTTATTCAGATACGATCCAATCTGGCAAACAGAAATCAAACCTTTTTAGATTAAGCTTGATTTGGAAATCGAAACACATTTTATTATTATAAATTATTAATTAATTTAACAGTGACAGTGCACATTAATAAAAATGTCTGTAAATACGAGTTACGAGTTAGCCAAGAGGATATTTGAAGTAAATACATGCAACATGGAGGCCTATATTACTGGAAATGCTAAACATACATACACATTAAATAGCAAGAATGCAGAAGAGAAAGACAGAGGGCTCTACATTGCAATAGCTTGTTTTAGTGTTGACAGAGCTAATTCTTAACTAATAAACATGTTCTAGTATCAGTAGCAGTGGGCAGATATTATAAATCACAGCGTCCGGGGGAGCAGTGTTTGGGTCAGAGGAACTGGCAGCTTTCCAGGTACCAAAACACACTATCTGGGATCCGGTGACCCTCAGGATCCAAAGTCCCTACAGACTGAGCTGCCACATCGTTTACACTTCTCTTAAACGAGCCTACAACACGAGAAAAAGCAAGTTGATACGGGAAAAGAAAAAATAAGTGATTGTTCACACTGGTGATGCTAACTTCAGTATATCTGACCTTTGACTCTGGACATATTTCACCGCTCACACTTGATAGCCCAAGATCTTTTTGATCATATTATAACCATTCACTATTTTGTAACTCAGTAAGTTGAAGGTCAGGCCATGGACTCACACCATGTTAAATAAAGCTCAGTGTTCAATTAGGAAGACCAGTGTTATTCATTCTCTCTCCCACTTTCCCAGCTGCCTCTAATAGGCTTCTCATGAAACCTTGGGGGTACGGCTTTTGGTTAACCATCTACATTTCGCCACAATCTCCAACAGCCAATCATCGTGCTGCAGTCACACTTTAAATTTGTTCTCCTCTCTTGCTGTCAGCTGTCATTTCATGTGTCATGTGTACAATAATATTGAACCTGGTCATTCTCTGAAATATGTTCATGTGCAATGCCAAATGTAATATTTAGAAGTTAAAGTTACAATTTCAAGGAAAGGAAGGTGAAATTCGGAGGAAGTAAAGGTATCACTGATTGGACGGTGCCTGGATTATACAGCCAAGATGCAGTGATGTGCTTGGGTTTTTCAAAACGAAGGAGCGAAGTAAAAGGATTTATTTTAAACATAAGCAAGCCTGGGAGTCTCTTTTATTCCCAAGTATAGATCACATGGCTGCGGCCCTCCTTCACCACATCCACCGCCGTGGGCCCGGTTTAGCTCATCAGAAGTCAATATCAAATCCAGATCAGCACCATCCTTTTCATCCTATCATCATCACTAGACCCCGGGGGGTTTCCTAATATACCTATGGCTACAACTCCCTCTTATACACCATATGTGGTCGCCGAAGGCTATTTACATTTCTTTCATCTTGTGCACATGTCTATAAATATAAGTCTTTCCTGATTGAACTTTTGCCAGATCAGATGAGAGTCTCTGTGCTTTGCTATGCTGACACACATTAGCAATTAACTGTTGCTGCTATTTAAAAATTCATATATTCACATATGGCCACATATTTCTATACTATTCTCTTTTACTTAATGCAGAAATACATTGACAGAGTTGCAGGGTATGTAGAAATGTTTCCTGAAAGCCAATCAATCATGGTGCTAAATTGCTGTTTGCCAAACATTCAGGATGGAGACATTTCTCTCCCTACTAAGTTCACCTCAGCCAAACGGAGCAGAGGAAACTGTGGATAACACTTGGAAAGGAAAACCGCACACACCTGAGATTGACTGCCACAGCATGCTTGAGAATCCTGTCTGAATGTGAGAGAGAGACTTTCCATTACAGCCTTCTTGGATTCTCAGAGACACTTTTTGCTCAGTGTGCTCGGAGAGATCCTTCCTGCTGTACTGCATGCAGAGTTAAGCTGCAAATCCAGCCTTCCCCTCTTTAATCTAGTTCAAAATCCCCTGGATCTAAAGTATGAATGTAAAGTGGCCAATGTACTCACCTTGACATTCATGCGATGCTTCTTGGCCTGTGATGAAATATTAATATTCCTCTTTTCCTGGAGAAGTTGCAAACACTTGAAAGGCCAGAGAAGATGATTTATTTCTGTGTACTGAAAGGTTTATGAAATCAGTGGATTTAAATTGTGATGCGCAGTATGGTGGAGTTTCTATTACAGTTTCTCGATTGCTAACACACATTTTTTTTTAAATTGCTCAGTTTCTCAGAACACTAAACACAATTCACAAACCCCCCCCCCCCCCAAAGTGCAAAACACCTCATTTCTCCTGCTAAATGAAGAACTGCCCTCAAAACTACATAAACACTTACCAAATGCAAACTTTAGCACCAAATATAACACACTTCATTCATAAAACTAGATCGTTTGAGCACCCAGCTACACACTGCTGAGCATCATCTAAAGCACTTCCATCTGTTATGGGCTGTGCTCTGTACAGAGAGGTTTCTGCAGAGAAAGATTGCTTGAGTTTACAGAAATACAGTAAATGAAGAAATACAAATGAGTTGTTGAAAATATAACATTGTGCAACATGCATCTCAGCACACAGCTACTCTGCTTCGGATCTGTCTAAGTGTGATGCATTGTTTGCCAAACACTCAGTTTGTAACTGCTGCTTCCTGTGCCTCATTGGAAACCCTTAGCCTTCCACCTCTTTGTGTCTCAGTCCTTCAGATAAACAACACAGATATACTGTAGTGGTCGGTCAGCGTCTGTGTTGCATAAAAGTGAGTTTACCACAGTACATTGGGCAGGATGTTTGTACGGTTATAGTATGCAACATGCCAACAATTCAATTACAGTAATGAAGCAAATACGTTTCACACAACAGATATAAGCTCTGATATATCATGAATTATGCAGAGCTAAAACGAACTAACCTGTTATCAAGTCTAAGTGTCTGGATTACAGAGGCGACAGTACATCGGCTTAGATTAGGCTGAAGCCTCTGTCCAGCCTCTCTCATCGACACACTATGGTTGATAACATTTCATTTACAGTAATAGAGAGTATTCTTCTTTGTCCACGTCCTCTCCCTTCAGCTCTACCTCTACCTCTCATTCTTCCTCCTCTCACTCTCACCCCACCTCTTCCTCCTCCTCTCACTCTCAGCCCAGCTCTTCCTCTTCCTCTTGCTTCTATGTTGGCTTCCATTGTTGCTGTAAGAAAGTACTCACCTGTGGTCTTTTTATAGTGCTAACATCCTGATTGATGAGCCAACAGTTATGCTATCAGTTGTTTAGTGAGGTGGAACGTGTTTCTTGATCATTGGTCCATGTGTGAGGCATTTTGAATAGCAGTGTTTTAAACCTGCTCACACGTGACTTTATGTCAGACTCCTGTGTCTTACGTGGAGAAACGTGTGCAGTGGTTTGCAAAAAGTGCCATGTTGATTTGCAAATTGTGTGAAAAGCTGAAAACGTGTTTAGAGTTTTGGAGATTTGAGCCGATGTTTTGCTCTTGGAGTGTCAGTTAAAATAATTGTGCTTTATGTATAATTTTACTGTGTTAGCAATGGAGAAAAACTGTTATTATGCAAAGAAATTGGAATTTTATCTGCAGAATTCGAGTGCATTGTGGCTGTTGTCGTGCTCTGGTGATGGCAGCGAGTGGTCAAGGTGCTGTGAGAAGGAAAAATAAATGAGGGGAGTGTGGAAATAATTTCAATGAATCTACGCTGAGTGTGGTTCCCCTTCGCAGTCATGCCACCGAAACTCATGGTGGAAAATCTGCATTGCAAGACTGTGTGCTGCAGGTTTTCTCCTCCCTATAGAGGTCAATCTCATGTTGGCAGGGTCAAACTGCTCTTGGGCATAGCATGATGGAAACAAATATGGATTTTCAGGAAGAATTTAGCTCCAGGCCATCTCTCAAAAAATAGTGTGTGTGGTGTGTGTGTGTGTGTGTGTGTGTGTGTGTGTGTGTGTGTGTGTGTGTGTGTGTGTGTGTGTGTGTGTGTGTGTGTGTGTGTGTGTGTGTGTGTGTGTGTGTGTGTGTGTGTGTGTGTGTGTGTGTGTGTGTGTGTGTGTGTGTGTGTGTGTGTGTGTGTGTGTGTGTGTGTGTGTGTGTGTGTAGCAACAGAGGGCACGGTGTGTTGCTGCTGGCCTATGTTTTGGTGTGTTGTGCCACTATAAACACATAAATAATAAGGGCATAAAATGTGCATCTCACACACAGTCTGTAAACAATAATCCCACCAATTATATTCTAGGTTCGAAGCTAAACCCAAATCTGTCAAAGTCTTCACTCATTCTGTTGACATAGAAAATCTCTGACTGTTTTTTGCTGTTTTTTAGATAAAACATTGTTTGCTACTTAAACTCTTTTGCCCGAATGATGTCAGCCACCACATAAAACCTTCATGAATAACATCCCATTTAATCAGAAAAACATACATGAAAAGCCTGCCTTTCAGGTTCCCTCTGTGGTGTTGAAACGCTTTGACTACTGATGCGATCTCCCCCAAAGTTAGAGATAATGAGGCGGCTTGAGTGAGAAAATTCAGCAATGAGTCTCACTTTGCTTTTAGCAAGTTGTTTTGTGTCCTACACTCCCACAGATATCCTTGTCTTAAACATTTGATCAATAACAACTGAACACTATCATTAGTGATATTCTTTGGAAAGTAAACTTCGAAGATTCACTTTCACAGAGTTCATTGTGAATGAAACTAAATTGGCATTTAGTGCCAGCAAAGAGCCTGGCAGCGGTTCCATAACAGAGCAAATCCCTCCACATGCTGCCACATTTGTCTCTTTAAAGGTCCCATGTCATGCTTTTCTGGTTATTCCCCGTCCCTGTGTTATGAAGGTTTTTATGCATGTAAACGGTCTGCAGAGTTACAAACCCTCAAAGTACACCCTGTAGCGAGTAAAACACAGTAAAGACCCGACTATGCTGCCCCAAAACGCCTCATTGGAGATTTCTCTTTTTCCATTTTTTTCTTCTGGGAACCGCATGACGTCATGCGGTTCCCGGAACCAAAATGGACCAATCTGCGGAGCTCCTCACACACCAGGACCTTTAGCGTACATTTTCAATTAACAGGGACTCCCATTAGCTCCCTGGTTGGTAATAGACGAGTTGGGATCGCGGAGAAATGCTCTCCGCAGACCCATTCTCACAGCGTTTATCAACCTTTTTCTTACTCAATATCAAGCCACACTTATTGTTTTTACTTCGGCTGTGAGTGCTCAGGATGAGTTTTGCGCTGTCCCGCCGACCCGGAATCCACACCAGTAAGCCAGATAATTGAGCAGCGAGCTTCGCAACGTCCCGACCAATCAGACTGGCAAAAATGCTGCTCCAAAAACAAGTAAATACATAATAAAAACAAGGTGTTTTCGCTTTTAATAAGTGAACAAATCTGCCAATGGAACAAGAACAAAATGGCTTGGTTAGATTTCTTGAAGTAAAGATGGGATGATTAGATAAATTAGATCTTGTATTTAGCTGGGAAAACTTATTTTGAACTATATTTGACCAGAATTAGGAAATTTGTAACAAAAAAAGCCAGAAATGCTTAGACATTTTCAGCTTTCTGATGTTAGTGGAGACTTTCCTATAAAATAAGATGTTTTTAAGAGACTTTGACTTAAAAAGATGCTTAAGATGCCTTGTCTAAAAACAAGACATCACTTGTTAAGTCTTATATCAAGTGTAACAACATGTTCTGACTTGAAATTAGACAAATATACTTGTCAAGATTTTATATTTTTGCAGTGCAGAGCACACTGGGCTGACAGGGAGGGGGGAGCAGGAGCTCCAACAAGCCGTTTAGGAGTGAATACCGGTGAATACACATCCTTTACAGAGATGCTGTATGAGAAACCAATGTGAGTTTGGAAAATTGCACAATATAAATCTATTTTAGTATACCTCAACAATGGAATTATGATCAGTAGAATGGCCATGACATGGGACCTTTAAAGGCCCGGAGGATTTTAATGTCTCTTACATGCTTTAAGAGTTGCGGTTTGTCAGCAGTGTGGACGTCAAAAACAGCCTGCAGGGTGTTAATCCTGCATCAACAATTTAAAGAATTACTCTGACGGACGGTCTACAACATTCATCAGAAAGCTCCCGCTTATCATTTTAGGCAGACTGTGTTATTTTGCTTTTTGGGATGAGAGAGAGATTTCCTCTCCAGTCACATGGGCACTTAGTTCTGCACTGATATTTTAAATCATCCGCCTGTGTTTAGATGGACAGGTGGCTTTTAGGTATAACCTAGAAAAACCATGGCCTAAATCCGTGGCTTATCATCTTCCGGAGATGCAGAGACTTGTGCACACGAACAAACACACGCATGTTGGCAGCTCGGGAACTTGGCTCAAAAGATCAGAAGTGCTGTATATGAAGCCTCTGGTGCAAGTTTCCACATAAAAGAAGATAACCCTCTCCGGTTATTTCTTGTTCTTTAAAGGAGCCTTTAACATGTTTTTTTTTTCTCACTCAAGCGCCAGGAAACCGGAGAGGCCAGGGAATTATGTGCTCTGAACATTTTGTCTGAGTGTACTGCATCAATGTGACAGCTCTTCGGGAAGCTGCAGGCTAGTTTGTGTCCTCTTTCTTTCCAAGAAAATCCCTCGTCCAGGCGTGGTAGACCGTCATTTGTTAATTGTCGTTTTGTTTCTTCTCAACAACTCACTTAGTAATTAAATCCATATTTCACACAGCAGAAGAAGCTATACATATTTAACGGGGTATCTGCTTGGTTATACTGGATGCACCTGTTGTGGGAGTGAAATACAGATTGGCCCCTTTATGAATGCGTTTCCAGCCAGCGCTGAAAATAGTATTGATATACTTAAAGTCACACCTGCTGATGTGCTTGTTTTATTGATCTGCTGTAATGTCTCACGGGGCTCTTATCCCCCAGAACGTAAAAGGATGCCGGAATTGCTTCCAAAGCCAAGGAGCTCAATTGGAGCTAGCACAGCTAATTAGTTGGTGGGACTTTTATTTATTTAACCTTTATTTAACCAGATAAAAGCATTGAGATAAAATCTCATTTACAATGCTGACCTGGCCAAGAAGGCAGCAACGTTACACATTATTACACATAACACAGACATATACAATACAGAGAACACAACTAAGTAAACAAAAAGACAAAAAGCAGTCACTACATTGTGCACATTTGGGACAGTAAGAAAGATACACTACCTATTACTGCAAGAGCAGCTGGTGGTAAGGACCTCAGACAACTTCAATTTAAAACACACTATAGGGACAATTGCCATCAGTTTGAGGCTTGATTGAAGTTCATTCCAAGACCAAGGACCATCATAAAAAAGACTCCTTATTCCAGCCTCAGTCCGCACAGCAGGAACCTGGAACCGTATCCAGGCACTGGTTCTGAAGTTGTAAGAGTCACAAACTGGAGCAAATCTGGCACATATAGTGGAAGCTTTCCTAAAATAGCTTTATGCATCAGCATTGCCTGAGTATTGACCAATTGTTAACCTTTTTGCCACTTAAGCAGCCATAAGAAATGCTATATTCTGTGAGTGTGTAAAAAGGGCCAATGCAAAATGTTATCAAAACGGTCTACTCTCAGATATGGGAACATAAACAGTCAAGACATATTTAAATATGCAGACAAAATGCAGTTGATCTATCTATTAAGTAACCTGCTAAGGGTGAAAGCTAAAGGTTTGGCCAGTTCTTTGGAATTCTGAAATAATCTTTAAACTGCCCTCACATATACAGTACAAAAGAAAAAGATGGAGGCTCGGGCCTTTTCTGGATGCATTAAATGAAGATGTTTAGGGCAACGTTAGCGGCTCTGTCGTGCACTTTATTGCATTTTGGGAAGTGTACACTCAAAATCCCGCCAAATAATTTTTGAGCAAAGCGTTTGACAAATTAATCTGTTAGTCATCATCCCCAAATCTATTTTTTGTAATATAATCGTAGCATCAAAAGAGCATACATTTAATCAAATCTAGCTAAACCTGCAGCTCAAAAACAATGCTGCATCTTTTTTTCTTTGTCATCTATGCTGAAAATGATGTAGTTTTACCTTGACATGCAGTTCTTTCACCGTGTTGTCGTGCACTGTATGTAGCCTTCAGGTGCGTATTTATAAACCTTTTGCAAGCCTCTCATTAGAAAACTGGACACAGTGACACCGGATGACTCAATATAGCTGGGTGGACATGAAATAACTAGATAATTTCAGCGGATAAAATCTGCTAGCGACATTTGTCAGTATCTAGGATTGATCTATAAAATAAAAGTTTGCTTGTGTTTACTTTATTCTTTAAGAAAGGCCCATTTCAAGTGACAAATCTTGATCTTTTATTATTGGAAACTGTGTGTCATGGTACACTGGAAATGATGCAAAAACAAGGGGGACGAAGGCCTTATGAGTCACATTGTTGTCATAAAACCATTAAGTGAGCCCTCGTGCTTTTTCCTTCAATGGTAAGTCTCTAAATATCCAACACAGTCTCACGGCATTTCGTGTTATAGTCACGACATTGAATCCATTTATTCGTGTTCACCAACACGATTTTTATGGGATTCGTTTTGTATCATAAAGATAAAGCAACACTTTCTCAGAATAAAGCAAAACTATGAGTTTAAAAGAAGAAAAAAAACTGAGTCAAGCAAAATAAAATAAATTAAAAAAATAAAACTATAAGTTGCAAACAAATCATTTGTGTAATCATGTCAACTATAAGTATTTTTTCTTTGTTTTAACATAGGTTTTTGTTTGCAGTTCTTGTTTCTTTCTCAATGATCAGACTTTTGCTCTCGCTGCAGCTCTCTCATTTGCGCTTCTTCACTTTTTGTTTGAGATAGAGTGGCGAAGTCCCTCCCCTTCCGGTGGACCTCCATGGGACCTTATTTCGGAAAAAATATGTATTGAAGTCAATGGAGAGAGAAAGATTATCTAAATGTAAAACTGTGAAGTAACACATTTCTTTCTGGGAAACGCTCAAAGAAATACATCTCTGCTCTCGCACAACAACACAGACGTCACCAAGATGGCCGTCACTACTGTCTTGCTAAACAAGGGCTGCGTTTCACTTCGGTTAAATGGATTCCTTGCGTCCCTCACTTGCGTTGTTTCCCTGCGACTAGTCCCTTCCACCAGGGAAGCATGGAGAGACGCAAGGAAACCCACGAGAAGCAGGGAAATTAGTTTTAAGAGCAATGGGACGTCCTTTCCTCCGGAGCGTCACGTGAAGCGACGTCCGTTTGTGATGACGCCGCACAGCACAGCTGATCGTCTGACAACAGCTCTGTCCCCGTTATTTTCACAAACAAATAAATAAAATCAAATAAGAACTCATTCTCAAATAAGATAAACGCCATTCTTAAAATGTATAAACGAACAATAGTTTTGTTATATTGATTAGAGTGCACAATAGAAATAAAATAATTGAGAGAAGAAAAAGAGATATGTTATCTATCAAAACCCAGTTAGATTAACATTCATTGGATTGCACACTTTGTTTGTTTGTGTGGATATGTAGCACATTAACATTTTAATAGCACTTAATGACTGAGTGCATACCGCCACCTCCGGAGTCGGCTTGACTCGGTTTGAATTTATAAAGAATGCACACATGTGTGTAATCGTTAATGTCAGATATGTAAGTAAATACATTTGTTCCTGCTCAAGATTAGATTCAACTTTATTGTTATTGCACATATTACAGGTACTGAGACAACGAAATGCAGTTTAGCTTCTTTAGGTGGTTTAGGTGCAAAAAGCAGTAAAGTGAAAAGTAATGTACACAAGAATAAAAGATAGAATGAATTGAATGATGAATAAACAGTGAGGGGTATGAATACACTAGATATCAGCCTGTGAGCAGTATGAACAGTGTGTATGAATATGCTAAGATATATAAAGTATGAAAACGGTAAGCAGTGCAAGTATAGTATAACATACAGTATATAGATATTAATTTCATGATGATAAACATTGTGGAACAATGATGAAAAATGGGAATGGAAGTGGCGACGTAAAACTGACACAAAACAACAACAAACTTTTGCCGAGCCAATTGGAGAGTTTCATCAGCAGCACGTGGTAAAAACCACCAATGAGCGCTCAGCTCGAGATACCAGCGAGTCGTTTCCCATCAAGCATTTCGCTTCCGCAGCCCGTGGAGAGGAACTGCGCCGCCTCGCCGCGCCTCGCTCTCAAGGCTGCGGGCGTCTTTGTCCCGCGAGATTTCAACGTCTCATGTAGGCGAGTCTCCAGAGCAAGTCGGACAAAAGACTAACCATC